>NC_034178.2:19822546-19921949 GCF_002021735.2 Oncorhynchus kisutch
TCAGCAGGCATTAAAATTCATCAGAGACTCCACACAGTAGAGAAACGTTATAGCTGTACTCAATGTGGGAAGAGTTTTACTCATTCAACCAGCCTGATATCACACCAGAGAACACACACAGGAGAGAAACCGTATAGCTGTGGTCAATGTGGGAAGAGTTTTACTCAGCTCAGCAGCCTGATATCACGCCAGAGAATACACACAGGAGATACACCATATAGCTGTAATGAATGTGGGAAGAGTTTTACTACTTCGAGAAATCTGACTCTTCACCAGAGAACACACACAAGAGAGAAACCTTATAGCTGTACTCAATGTGGGAAGAGTTTTGTTCAATCTGGCAATCTGACAGTACACCAGAGAACACACACAGGAAAAAAATCTCTAGATAATCTGATAAAAGGTCTCTGTTCATATAGTAAAAAAATACATACATGAAGGAGTTGTTTCATGATATCAATGAATTAATGTCACAATGTAGAATGTTAACACATTGTAGTAGGAGTATTTTAATAATGTCACAATGTAGAACATTGTTTGATTTCAACATGATATGGATATTAGCCTCAGGGGGAAAATCCAGGCTCTGAAATGGAAGATTACTATTTATGTGATTTAACAAAACAATGACTAACACAAAAAGAGCTGTGTTACATGTACTATGTTGGTGACCCTCTTGAATCAAAATGCAACACTTCAAAATGTATCTAGCTGTTTTCTACAAATTGTCCTCTAACCAGGGATGTACACATTATTCCCTGATTCTGTGTGGTTTTTGAGCTGTTAGTTTTAACAGGACGTGCAACCTCATCTCCCTCCTCTCGCACAATTGATTTTAACATGATATCGATGAGTGATGACAAATAAGTGTTGCGTTCCTTTGTTTAGCGACCTCTACATTTAAATGCATCACTCCCAAATGAAGCTGACTGTCTTCTACAGGTTGTCCTCGAACCAGTGAGCTAAAAGATATCTTCCATTTCCATGTGTTTTTTTTAGATGTTAGTTTCAACAGCAAGTTCAACCTGATCTCCCCCTAATCGATATCAGTGATTTATTGCTACTTGTCAAAACAACAGGGTTTTGGTGCTTGTGTCCATGGTGAGGACAACTTGGTTTCTGATTGTCTCAAGGTTTGGCAGTCAAAAATATTTGTGTTTTGTGTTTAGCCAGTGCGGTCCATGGATCAAAAATTATTTTGAATTTCCGTATTAGAGATGAGTTATGTTTGGGCTCGTTTCAAGGGGACGAAAGTTCTAGAAGCTAGTGAGTTCTAGGAAGATGAGAGTTCTAGAAGCTAGTGGGTTTTAGGAAGGGAAAAAATACACTTTTTTTTCTTGTTTTTAATTGTTGATAGCCAGTAGACACCGTGTTTATATTGGTGAAGGTGAACCATTGTAGTTGATTATATTGTGAAATGGAAGTTGTTTTCTGTTGGTGGTGCGCATTCTTTTAAGGTGTTACAGTCTTTGTTTTTTTTTCTTTGGACTATAGCACGTAGGACGCACTGATTGGTGTCACCTCGTTAGTCAGTATGTGTTACACCTGTGCTGGCTTGTCCATCTCGTTAGTGGGAAGGTGTTCCACCTGAGCTGGTCCAGGTTCTATTTAAGAGTGTCTGGCCCAGTGCTCCAGTTGTCTTGATGGATGTGGAGAGTCAACACCTTTTTGGTTTGCTTCCTGTCTTTAAGTTTGGTGTGGGTTTTTCTTTTGTTTTCCTCTTCTTGGGCAGATTTACTGGGTCTCATGGTGGGAGTCTTTTTTGTCCCAGTTGTCATTACTTGTCAACTTTCATTGGACACCCCTATAGTGTCTTTCAGAGCCCCTCCTAAAACACAAGCTAATATTTTGGGTTGGATATTTTAACATTTTAATCAATGACATTTCCTTAGGATGCTCATTAGTCTTTATTGTTTTTTTAATCTTATGTTTGTTTATTTTCTGTTTTTTCCTGTGAAGTCATTGTGTTGCATCCATTTCTGAAATGTGCTGTATAAATAAAGCTTGATTTGAACATATTGCAAAACAAATTAACCCAATGCCTGACCAATCAACAGACTCTTGGTCCATCTTAGTATAAAAAACAGTATCAATCCCACTTTCCCAGCCTGCTGAAGGCGAGGTGGAGTGGTAAACATCACCCCCGGCTGTACCAGGGGCTTGAGGTGGTCTCCCACAGCTCTGCTTATGTCATGTTCTGTGGCCTTGCCGTTCCATTTCTTGACTGCCCCTGTAACACATTTAGCCATATTATATAAAACACCCAAAGTAATGGATATGGAGCACAAGGCCTCAGTTACACCTGGCACCTAAATGTGACTTCTGATCACTCCAAGCTGCATTAGGTTCAGAACAACCAGTATGGGCCTTTGACATTGTCTGGAAGCAGTCAGGCCACTGAATATGCATCAGCAATGTCAAAAGATGAGTGGGGAAAAGTACATTTTTACACAAGTGACCATCATAAATCAAATGCTATTGCATTCCTAGCTCCAACAGTGCAGTAATATCTAATTTTCCACCATAATTTGCAAATAAATTCATTAAAAATCCTACAATGTGATTTTCTGGATTTTTTCTCTCATTTTGTCTGTCATAGTTGACGTGTACCTATGATGAAAATGACAGGCCTCTCTCATCTTTTTAAATGGGAGAACTTGCACAATTGGTGGCTGACAAAATACTTTTTTGCCCCGCTGTATGTAGGCAGCATCCTCTCTGCGTTAGTGATGGAAAAACAGCTTCTGACTCTCGGTCCCAGCTTTGATGCACTTGTACTGACCTCGCCTTCTGGACAATAGCGGGCTGAACAGGCAGTGGCTCGGGTGGTTGTTGTCCTTGATGATCTTTATGGCCTTCCTGTGACATCGGGGGTGTAGGTGTCCTGGAGGGCAGGTAGTTTGCCAGTCTGCACAGCGCAATATCAAACCTGAGCATATCGGACTGTTTTTCACCACTACGTCACCGTATTCCTGCCGTAAGCTCTGGACCATTACACCAGATAATCGCAGCTAGCTAGCTGCCACTGAGTGGCCCAGCCCCGAAGCTAGCCTTGAGCCAAACGCATCTCCTGGCCTGCTCAGTGGACCCTATGATCACTCGGCTACACAGCTGATGACTCCCAGACTCTTCACTAACACGACTAGAAGCCACTACATCACCGGATTCCTGCCTTAAGCTCTGGACATTTGCACCGGATTTGCTATAGTGGCTAATGCCCTTGTCCCGAAGCTAGCACCAGTTAGCCTCGAGCTAGGCGCATCTCCCAGCTAGCGTAGTAATGACTACCTAACGGCTTCCCTGGTTCATATACTGCTCTTCACTGGACCCTATGATCACTTGGCTACATAGCTGATCCCTGCTAGACTGTTCATTAATCACGGTACTCCATTTTGTTTTTCTGTCATCCCCTGGCTCGAACTCAGTGTGTAGTTAACCGACCCTCTCGGCCCATTCATCGCCATGTTACCTGTTGTTGTCTTAGCTAGCTCTCACAATCAACCTATGTGATTGCTTTATGCCTCGTTTTCTGAAATTTCCATCCCCATCTACAACATTTTCCGTCAAGATAGAACTGCCAAAGGGGGAGGAGTTGCAATCTACTGCAGAGATACTGCAAAATTCTATTATACTTTCCAGGTCCATGCCCAAACAGTTCTAGCCTCTAATTTAAAAAAATTATCTCTCCAGAAATAAGTCTCTCACTGTTGCCGCCTGTTGAAGACCACCCCCTCAGCTCCCAGCTGTGCCCTGGACACCATATGTGAATTGATTGCCCCCCATCTATCTTCAGAGTTCGTTCTGTTCGGTGACCTAAACTGGGATGTGCTTAACACCCCGTCCGTCCTACAATCCAAGCTAGATGCCCTCAATCTCACACAAATTATCAAGGAACCCACCAGGTACAACCCTAAATCCATGAACATGGGCACCCTCATAGATATTATCCTAACCAACTTGCCCTCCAAATACACCTCTGCTGTTTTCAATCAGGATCTCAGCGGTCACTGCCTCATTGCCTGCATCCTTTATGAGTCCGCGGTTAAATGACCACTCCTCATCACTGTCAAACGCTCCCTAAAACACTTCTGCAAGCAGGCCTTTCTAATCGACCTGGCCTGGGTATCCTGGAAGGATATTGACCTCATCCAATCAGTAGAGGATGCCTGGTTGTTCTTTAAAAGTAATTTCCTCACCACCTAAAATAAGCATGCCCCTTTCAAAAAATGTAGAACTAAGAACAGATATAGCCCTTGGTTCACTCCAGACCTGACTTCCCTCGACAAGCACAAAAACATCCTGTGGCGTACTACACTAACAGCTCCTCACCCCCCGCAGCTACTTCCCCAAGCCTCCCCAGCTCTTTGTAAAATTATCCGCCGCCATTGTGGCATTCCCTATTACTAGTCTGTTCAACCTCTCTTACGTATTGTCCGAGATTCCTAAAGATTGGAACGCTTCCTCGGTCATCCCTCTCTTCAAAGGGGGTGACACTCTACTATTACACACCTATATCCATCCTGCCCTACCATTCTAAAGTCTTCGAAAGCCAAGTTAAGAAACAGATCACTGACCATTTTGAATCGCACGTACCTTCTCCGCTGTGCAATCCAGTTTCCGAGCTGGTCACGGGTGCACCTCAGAAACGCTCAAGGTACTAAACGATATCAGTGTAACTATTCCCTCCGCAAGGCAATCAAACAAGCTAAGCGTCAGTATAGAGACAAAGTAGAATCTCAATTCAACGGCTCAGACACAAGAGTTATGTGGCAGAGTCTACAGTCAATCACGGATTACAAAAAGAAAACCAGCACCGTCACGGACCAGGATGTCTTGCTCCCAGGCAGACTAAATAACTTTTTTGCCCGCTTTGAGGACAATACAGTGCCACTGACACTGCCCGCAACTAAAACATGCGGACTCTCCTTCACTGCAGCCGACGTGAGGAAAACATTTAAACGTGTCAACCCTCGCAAGGCTGCAGGCCCAGACGGCATCCCCAGCCGCGCCCTCAGAGCATGCGCAGACCAGCTGGCTTTGTTTACGGACATGTTTACGGACATATTCAATCAATCCCTATCCCAGTCTGTTGTTACCACATGCTTCAAGAGGGCCACCATTGTTCCTGTTCCCAAGAAAGCTAAGGTAACTGAGCTAAACGACTACCGCCCCGTAGCACTCACTTCCGTCATCATGAAGTGCTTTGAGAGACTAGTCAAGGACCATATCACCTCCACCCTACATGACACCCTAGACCCACTCCAATTTGCTTACCGCCCAAATAGGTCCACAGACGATGCAATCTCAACCACACTGCACACTGCCCTAACCCATCTGGAGAAGAGGAATACCTATGTGAGAATGCTGTTCATCGACTACAGCTCGGCATTTAACACCATAGTGCCCTCCAAGCTCGTCATCAAGCTCGAGACCCTGGGTCTCGACCCCACCCTGTGCAACTGGGTACTGGACTTCCTGACGGGCCGCCCCCAGGTGGTGAGGGTAGGCAACAACATCTCCACCCCGCTGATCCTCAACCCTGGGGCCCCACAAGGGTGCGTTCTGAGCCCTCTCCTGTACTCCCTGTTCACCCACGACTGCGTGGCCACGCACGCCTCCAACTCAATCATCAAGTTTGCGGACGACACAACAGTGGTAGGCTTGATTACCAACAACGACGAGACGTCCTACAGGGAGGAGGTGAGGGCCCTCGGAGTGTGGTGTCAGGAAAATAACCTCACACTCAACGTCAACAAAACTAAGGAGATGATTGTGGACTTCAGGAAACAGCAGAGGGAACACCCCCCTATCCACATCGATGGAACAGTAGTGGAGAGGGTAGTAAGTTTTAAGTTCCTCGGCGTACACATCACAGACAAACTGAATTGGTCCACCCACACAGACAGCATCGTTAAGAAGGCACAGCAGCGCCTCTTCAACCTCAGGAGGCTGAAGAAATTCGGCTTGTCACCAAAAGCACTCACAAACTTCTACAGATGCACAATCGAGAGCAACCTGTCGGGCTGTATCACCGCCTGGTACGGCAACTGCTCCGCCCACAACCGTAAGGCTCTCCAGAGGGTAGTGAGGTCTGCACAACGCATCACTGGGGGCAAACTACCTGCCCTCCAGGACACCTACACCACCCGATGTCACAGGAAGGCCATAAAGATCATCAAGGACAACAACCACCCGAGCCACTGCCTGTTCACCCCGCTATCATCCAGAAGGCGAGGTCAGTACAGGTGCATCAAAGCTGGGACCGAGAGACTGAAAAACAGCTTCTATCTCAAGGCCATCAGACTGTTAAACAGCCACCACTAACATTGAGTGGCTGCTGCCAACACACTGACTCAACTCCAGCCACTTTAATAATGGGAATTGATGGGAAATGATGTAAAATATCTCACTAGCCACTTTAAACAATGCTACCTAATATAATGTTTACATACCCTACATTATTCATCTCATATGTATACGTATATACTGTACTCTATATCATCTACTGCATCCTTATGTAATACATGTATCACTAGCCACTTTAACTATGCCACTTTGTTTACATACTCATCTCATATGTATATACTGCACTCAATACCATCTACTGTATCTTGCCTATGCCGCTCTGTACCATCACTCATTCATATATCTTTATGTACATATTCTTTATCCCCTTACACTTGTGTCTATAAGGTAGTAGTTTTGGAATTGTTAGCTAGATTACTTGTTGGTTATTACTGCATTGTCGGAACTAGAAGCATAAGCATTTCGCTACACTCGCACTAACATCTGCTAACCATGTGTATGTGACAAATAAAATTGGATTTTATTTTATTTTATTTGAAGCCATCGATAAAAGACAGTACTGTGCAGCCATCTTCATCAACCTGGCCAAGGCTTTCGACTTTGTCAATCACTGTATTCTTATCGGCAGACTCAACAGCCTTCGTTTCTCAAATGACTGACTCGCCTGGTTTACCAACTACTTCTCAGACAGAGTTCAGTGTGTCAAATCGGGGGGCCTGTTGTCCAGACCTCTGGCATTCTCTATGGAGGTAACACAGGGTTCAATTCTCGAACCGACTCTTTTCTCTGTATATTCCAACGATGTTGCTCTTGCTGCAGGTGATTCCTTGATCCACCTCTACGCAGACGACACCATTCTGTATACATCTGGCCCTTCTTTGGACACTGTGTTAACAAACCTCCAAACGCACTTCAATGCCATACAGCACTCCATCCGTGGCCTCCAACTGCTCTTAACCTCTTTTACTTTCTTCATATAGCATTTTACACTGTTTTTGCATTTTTTTAAACCAAATGTTTCATTATTTATTTGAGACTAAATTGATATTATGTATGTATTATATTAAGTTAAAATAAAAGTGTACGTTCATTATTGTTGTAATTGTCATTATTACAAATATATATATAAAATCGTCCGATTTAATCGGTATCGGCTTTTTTTTGGTCCTCTAATCATCAGTATTGGCGTTGAAAAATCATAATCTGTCGACTTCTACCATGTTATTGTTTGGTGAAGTTATGGGCCAATTTGTTACACTTAGTGTACAAACCCTCATTGTCAGGCTGATGGCAAAGCTAGCCAAAGAGCATTTTACTGGTTGAAGTGTTTTTTAAACGCTAGCAAAAGTAAATGTATGCTCTTCAACCGATCGCTGCCAGTACCCGCCCGTCCAGCATCACTACTCTGGACGGTTCTAACTTAGAATATGTGGACAACTATAAATACCTAGGTGTCTGGCTATACTGTTAACTCTTCTTCCAGACTAATATTAAGCATTTCCAATCCAAAATTAAATCTAGAATTGGCTTCCTATTTCGCAACAAAGTCTTCTTCACTCACGCTGCCAAACATACCCTCGTAAAACTGACTATCCTACCGATCCTTGACTTCGGCGATGTCATTTTCAAAATAGCCTCCAACACTCTACTCAGCAAACTGGATGCAGTCTATCACAGTGCCATCCGTTTGGTTACCAAAGCCCCATATACCATTGCTCTCGTCGCTACAGGTCATCTCGATCCAGGTCATCTATAAGTCTTTGCTAGGCCGCCTTCACTCAGCTCACTGGTCACCATAGCAACACCCACCCACAGCACGCGCTCCAGGAGGAATATCTCACTGGTCATCCCCAAAGCCAACACCTCCTTTGACCGCATTTCCTTCCAGTTCTCTACTGCCAGTGACTGGAACGAATTGCAAAAATCGCTGAAGTTTTAGACATATACAGTGCGGAGAACAAGTATTTGATACACTGCTGATTTTGCAAGTTTTCCTACTTACAAAGCATGTAGAGGTCTGTAATTTTTATCATATTGAGTGTGAGGACAGGTGTCTTTTATACAGGTAACGAGTTCAAACAGTTGCAGTTAATACAGGTAATGAGTGGAGAACAGGAGGGCTTCTTAAAGAAAAACGAAAAGGTCTGTGAGAGCCAGAATTCTTACTGGTTGGTAGGTGATCAAATACTTATGTCATGCAATAAAATGCAAATTAATTACTTAAAAATCATACAATGTGATTTTCTGGATTTTTGTTTTAGATTCCGTCTCTCACAGTTGAAGTGTACCTATGATAAAAATTACAGACCTCTACATGCTTTATAAGTAGGAAAACCTGCCAAATCGGCAGTGTATCAAATACTTGTTCTCCCCACTGTATCTCCCTCACTAACTTTAAGCATCAGGTATCTGAGCAGCTTACCAATCGCTGCAGCTGTACACAGCCCATCTGTAAATAGCCCATCCAACAGCCTATCTCATCCCCATGTTTTAATTTACTTTTTTTGCTCTTTTGCACACCAGTATTTCTACTTGCACATCTATCACTCCAGTGTTAATTTGTTAAATTGTTATTACTTCGCTACTATGGCCTATTTATTGCCTTACCTCCGTAGTCCATTTGCACACACTGTATATAGATATTTCTATTGTGTTATTGACTGTACTTTTGTTTATCCCACGTGTAACTCTGTGTTGTTGTTTTTGTCACACTGCTTTGCTTTATCTTGGCCAGGTTGCAGTTGAGTACTTGTTCTCATCTATCCTACCTGGTTAAATAAAGGTGAAATATATATATATATTTTAAATCTTTGCTTTATTGACAACACGAATGGATACTGTCATTAATGCGGTTCTTCAATAATTACACATAATTCTTAATACTGTAGCTGTTTAGTTACAGTCACATGTTCAACTGTCTTCCGCTGATCCAGGAAATCATTTTCTGAATGCCAGTCAAATGACAAACATTGAGACATGCAACAACAACCAAAGTGCTTCTTCACTCTGGTCAAGACAGTTATGCCGTGCTCCACGTTGGATCCAACATCCCTAACAAATTGATGTTTATAATGTTATTGTCTGCTTGATTTATAGTAGGGTCTCATGTCCAAACAGACTAACAGAGATACTTAGCTCATAATGTGTAGAGAACTGTTCCTTGATGGATAGGCTGTTGTACAACACACAGAGCTGTTTTGCTATATTTGTTGTTAGGTGAAGTTATGGGTCCTACAGTAGGTCTATGTTATTGTTAGGTATAGTTATGGGTCCTACAGTAGGTGTATGGCATAGTTAGGTGGGCTAACTTGGCAAACAGTGTACAAACCCTCATTGTCAGGCTGATGAAAAAGCCAAGGAGCATTTTACTGGTTGGTAGTTTTTAAGTTCAAAGTGGCTGATTTGTGATGATGACACAAACATTATATTAAGCAGGACATTCAAACGAGCCTTACAGTTATAATGCAAAGTAGTGTGAAATGCACTCATTAGCAAACTGGAAATAGAGGTTACTACCCTGAGATTTCCCCCATTCACATTCAGAATACATTGTGAAAAACTAAAATCTTTGCTCACCATTTTTGCTCCAGGCAGATATACTACATACAATTTTAGCAAACAAAGAAAGGGGCCTATATTGGAGACCAATAGTCGTCTGGCACACTGCTTACAGTTTCAACAACATGAATAACTTATTTCTAGTCTACAATTTTAGATGTTAATACCAATGTGAAAACAAGACATAATATGACTATTCTTGCTCATTTTAAGACAAATGTCAAATAATCTGGCCACCACTCAATGTGGGAAGAGTTATACTAATTAAACCAGCCTGATATCACACACAGGAGAGAAATCGTATATCTGTGATTAATGTGGGAAGAGTTTTACTCAGCTAAGAAGCCGGGATATCACACCAGAGATCACACACAGGAGATAAACCATATAGCTGTAATGAATGTGGGAAGAGTTTTACTACTTCGAGCAATCTGACTCTTCACCAGAGAACACACACAAGAGAGAAACCTTATAGCTGCACTCAATGTGGGAAGAGTTTTGTTCAATCTGGCAATCTGACAGTACACCAGAGAACACACACAGGAAATAAATCTCTAGATAATCTGATAAAAGGTCTCTGTTCATATAGTAAAAAATACATACATGAAGGAGTTGTTTCATGATATCAATGAATTTATGTCACAATGTAGATATTTTTTTTTACATCTAGCTTTCTGAAGACACACAGGAGAGAAATCTTATAGCTGTACTGTATGTGGGAAGAGTTTTGTTCAGTCTGGGGAACTGAAGAGTCACCGGAGAACACACACAGGAGAGAAATCTTATAGCTGTACTCAATGTGGGAAGAGTTTTACTCAGCTAAACGGCCTGATATTGCACCAGGGAACACACACAGGAGAGAAATCGTATAGCTGTGATCAATGTGGGAAGAGTTTTGTTCAATCTAGTTCTCTGAAGATACACCAGAGAACACACACAGGGAGAGAAATCTCATAGCTGTGATCAGTGTGACCAGAGAAACTCTGAAAAAAGATCTCTGATCAAACATCAGAAAATACATACATGAAAGATTTGTTTCATGATATCAATGAAATGATTTCACAATGTAGAATGTTTTAACATTGTAGAAGGAGTATTTTAATGATGTCACAATGTAGAATCCTAAACGTTTGCCCCCTGTTCTATTGATTTCAGCATGATGTGGATATTAGCCTCAGGGGAAAAATCCAGGCTCTGAAATGGAAGAGTACTATTTATGAGATTTAAGAAAAGGTGACGAACAAAAAGAGTCGTTACACTTACCACATTGGTGACCCACTTGAGTCAAAATGCGGCGAGCTGTTTTCTACAAATTGTCCTCTAACCAGTGATGTACACATTATTCCCAGATTCCGTGTGGTTTTTGAGCTGTTAGTTTTAACAGGACGTGCAAACTCATCTCCCTCCTCTCGGCACAATTGATTTCAACGTGATATTGATGAGTGATGACAAATAAGTGTTGCGTTCCTTTGTTTAGCGACCCCTACATTTAAATGCATCACTCCAAAATGTAGCTGACTGTCTTCTGCAGGTTGTCCTCTAATCAGTCGATGTAAAAGATATCTCCCATTTCCACGTGTTTTTTTAGATGTTAGTTTCAACAGCAAGTACAATCTGATCTCCCCCTAATCGATATCAGTGATTTATTGCTACTTGTCAAAACCATGTGTCCATGGTGAGGACAACTTAGTTTCTGATTGTCTCAAGGGCAGTCAAAAAGATTTGTGTTTTGTGTTTAGCCAGTGCGGTCCATGGATCACAAATTATTTTGACTTTCCGTATTAGAGATGAGTCATGTTCCAAGGGGACGAGAGTTCTAGAAGCAAGTGAGTTTTAGGAAGGGAAAAAATACACGTTTTTTTCCCTTGTTTTTAATTGTTGCCAGCCAGTAGACACCATGTTTATATTGTAGAAGGTGAAGCATTGTAGTTGATTATAATGTGAAATGGAAGTTGTTTTCTGTTGGTGGTGCGCATTCTTTTAAGGTGTTACAGTCTTTGGTTTTTCCATTTATGTTTTGAGGTTGGAATTTAGCCCGTGTAGCTCGTTAGCACGTAGGACACACTGATTGGTGTCACCTCGTTAGTCAGTATGTGTTACACCTGTGCTGGCTTGTCCGTCTCGTTAGTGGGAAGGTGTTTCACCTGAGCTGGTCCAGGTTCTATTTAAGAGTGTCTGGCCCAGTGCTCCAGTTGTCTTGATAGATGTGGAGAGTCAACAACTTTAGTTGATCCACCTTTTTGTTTTTTTTGCTTCCTGTTTATAAGTTTGAGGTGGTGGGACAGGTGCGCCATCGTCCGTGAGGAGATGGCGCAAAGTACATCTGGACCGTCGGTTCCGGGGATTGGACTGGCCAACACGGTGCGCTTTTCTTGGCGGGGAAAAGAGATGGAGCCTTGGGGGAGAGAAACCTTCGGGAGGAACATCCTAATGGGGCACCTAAAATTGAAGGTTAAAGATGTTCTATGCCTTCAGGGGAACCCAATGGAGAAGGGGTTTGATGTAACCCTATATTTGGAAGAAAAACACAATGAGATTATGAAGACTGTGACGGAAGGGAAAGAAGAAGGTCCCCTGTGTCATTACACGGTGACCAGCCTGGCAAGAAACAACTTCAGGGTGGTCACCGTAACCATGTACAATCCGCACGTGAAGGACGAAGAAGTGAGGGCCTTTCTGGGGAGGTACATGGACAATGTCTCCTCAGCGAGGTACCTCAGGGACTCCCTGGGTTTCTGGAATGGGAAGAGAGGCTTCCAGGCGTTACTCAGGGAGTCCCCGAAGAGTGTGGATGGCTACCTCCATCCTCCGGCAATGTTCTCCCTGGGGGCTGACAGGGGGACCCTATACTATGCACGTCAGCCCCCGTTCTGCAGGCGTTGTATGGCCTACGGCCATACCCTGGCCTCGTGCAGTAACAAGAAATGTTGTTTTTGTGGGTCGGAAGAGCACGAGGCCAGGGAGTGTGACGAGCCCAAGGCTTGCCACGGGTGTGGCTCCAGAGAACACCTGTGGCGTGATTGCCCGGATCGTCACAGGTCATACGCGTCTGCAGCTGGGGGGGGAGCGGGGGATGGGGGGAGGAAAGAAAGGACGCGTGCGGATTGTACGGATGGCACAGGGGAAAAGAAGGCAAGAGAAGAGGATGGAAAGAAGGAAAAAATGAGAAGAAAGAGGCGGGAAGAAGGAAAGAGTGTAAAAGAAGAGGAGAAGGAAAAGAAGGCAGAAGAACGTAAAGGAGCGGTGAAGGGGACAGTGGTGCGAGAAGGAGTGGAAGAGGGAACGGTGACAGGGACAGTGACGGAGAAGGAGGGAGGAGTGGAGGTGGGAGGGGAGGGGGTGGGAGGGGGGGGAGATGGGGGGAAGGAGTGGGGGGACAGCCTGCCAGGCTTCCTCGAGGTCGAAATGAGGGATTTGGTGGAGGAGTTAGCGGGGATGGGACGTTGTGTCTCCCCGCTACCTCCTTCACCAAAGAAGAAAGGGATGAAGAGGGGGAGCTTGGCAGGAAGTGAGAGGGAGGGGGGTGTGGAGGGGGAGGGGGGGGGCTAAGAGAGTGGCGGGGGGTAGGGGAGGGTAATTTGTCCTCCCGGTTTGCCTCAGCCCCTTGCATTTTAGTGGATGACTCCAGTGAGGGGTCGGTGGGCTGTTTGCTAGAGGGATCCCAACTCCTGTTTGAGGAGATGGGGTCCCCTACATGCAGCCCCGAGGCAAACAGGGAGGGGGGGATGGTGGGTGGGGAGGGAGGACCCAACACACTGCCTGGGTCATGGGTTGGGATGGAGGACGGGGGGGCGTCAGGAGAGGAGAGGACGTCCCCGCCGGTGGAGATGGACCAGGGGAGCATCGGGTGAGTCTCCTGTTTTTTTTTGGTTTTTGAGGGTTTTATTTGTTGTTAATAATTAAATGAATAGTTCTGTTTCTTTTTTTAGTCTAAATGTTAGGGGGTTAAGGGATAATGTTAAAAGGAGGGCGTTTTTTTGTTATTTAGAGGGTGTGGGGTTTGATTTCTGTTTTTTTACAGGAGGTTCACCTGAGGGATGGTGGGGATGTGTGTAGATTTAAGAGGGAGCGGGATAAGGGGGAATCTTTTTGGGGCATAGGAGGGGTGCACTCGACAGGAGTAGGGATTTTGTGTGGGCATAGAGAGGGTAATAATGCAGGGTAGAGTTTTGGGGATAGATGTTAAGTTTAGAGAAGCTAGATATAGGTTAATTGGGGTGTATGGGCCACAGGTGGCGGCAGACAGGAGGGAGATGGTGGACTGTCTGGCGCCCCTGTGTGTTACAAACAGGCACTTGGTGATAGGAGGAGACTTTAATATAGATTTAGGGGTAGGCGGTGATAGCAGTGCAGGTGCCATCTCTGGGCTAATGGCTTGCCATGGTCTGGTTGATGGTGGCCTGCACACTACTCCGGCAATGGTCGGTCCTACATGGCGCAACTCCAGGGGGGTTGCGCGGAGGCTCGACTACATTTTTGTATCCAGGTCTTTGGGTCAGTTGTCTGGGCGGCTGTTGCCTGTTTTCTTCACGGATCACGACGGGGTGTTCCTGCAGGTGGGGTCGCCAGTCTGCCTCTTCGGTAGGGGGTACTGGAAGTTAGATCGGGATATACTGGAGGAGCAGGCTTTCGTTGACGCATTTTTTTGTTTCTTTCGGAGGCTTGACGGCCTCCGGTCCATGTGCGAGGGGGTGTTAGAGTGGTGGGATTTAGTCAAGGGGAGGATTAGGGCTTTTATAATAGGATATTGTAGAAGGAAAAAAAGGGAGGAAAGGAGGGAGGTGGATCGTATCCAAAGGTTAATTGAACTCGAGTACGAGGCAGGCAACCTTGGCGGGTCGATTGACTGGGAGAGATTCGCAGCCCTAAAGGCGCAGCTCAGGGAGCTGCAGGAGCAGAAGGCTCGAGCTTTCCTGGAGCGTGCGCATAGTGGCTTTCTAGAACATAATGAGACTTGTTTCGTTATGTTCTTTAAGTCGGTTAGGGCCAGGCAGAGTAGGAAGGTAATGCAGGGAGTTAGGGAAGAAAATGGTAGTATAGTAAGTAAACCAGAGGAAATGGTCAGGGTGACAACTGATCATTTCCAAGGTTTATTTAAGGAAAGGGAAATAGATGTAGAGCAGGGAAACGTGTTTTTAGAACACTTGTCCCGGCGTTTGCCAGAGGACATTAGAGACGTGATGGAGGCCCAGATCTCACTAGAAGAGGTTGAGAGCGCTCTTAGGAGGATGGGAAAAGGGAAGGTGCCTGGGATGGATGGGCTGCCGGCTGAGTTTTATCTCAAGTTTTGGGGTATACTTGGACCAGTGGTTCTCGAAGTCTTGAAGGCCATCCTTGAGACGGGGGTCCCGGGGGGATCAATGGCTGTTGGTGTGCTGTCACTTCTTTATAAGAAGGGGTAAGCAACTGACCTTGGCAACTGGCGGCCTTTGACCATGCTGTGCGTAGATTACAAGATTCTTGCAAAGGTTTTAGCAGACCGGTTGCGCACAGCCCTTCCCTACGTCGTCCACGAGGATCAGACGTGCGGGGTAGAGGGCCGCTCTATAAGATGGAACCTACAGTTGATCAGAGATTCCATCGCTTGGGTTGAAGATAGAGGGATGCCTTTAATGGTAGCAGCGCTAGATCAGGCGAAAGCTTTTGATCGCGTGAATAGATCTTTTCTATTCAGGGTGTTAGGTAGATTAGGATTTGGGGAGAAGTTTATAGGATGGATCCGTACTTTATATGTCGGAGCGGGGTGTCGAGTTAGTGTAAATAGTCACTTAGGTGACGTTTTTGACCTCTCGTCTGGGGTCAGGCAGGGATGCCCACTCTCTGCTCTCCTCTTCGTTCTGTACATGGAGCCTCTGGGGGCTGCCATTAGGGCAGACACAGGGGTGGAAGGCTTGTTGATCCCTGGAAGTGGTGGGCTGCGTGTTAAGATGACGCAGTACGCCGACGACACTTCCTTGCTGTTGTGCAAGGACTCGTGCCTGACAAGGTCCCTTGCCATCTTTAGGGATTTCACCCGAGCGTCGGGAGCAGTTCTGAACCGTGCAAAGTCTTCCGTCAAGTTTTTCGGAAGATGGCGCGGTAGAACGGATGTGCCTGGGGGGTTATCTCTCTGTGAAGGGGCCCTGAGGATTCTCGGGGTTCATTTTGAGACCTCCGGCTCAGCGACGCTAAACTGGAACATGCGTATCGCAGTGGTACAGAGGAAGCTAGCAATGTGGAAGGCTAGGTATTTGTCCTGGTCCTAAAGGTGGATGTGTTGCCGTCTCTTTTGTATTTGGCATACATCTACCCATTGCTCCCCTGAGGTTTGTTTTTGTTTGATGTTTTTGTAAATAGAATTAATTAAGAATGAATGAGAATTATGATTTTGTTATAGTATGAATGGTATTGATTGTAATAAATTATTTTAACCACCTTTGTTTTGTTTTGGGTTTTTCTTCTGTTTTCCTCTTCTTGGGCAGATTTAGTGGGTCTCATGGCGGGTGTCTTTAATTTATCAAGGTAGATATTGAGCCTTGCCCATCTCTCTTTGCTTAATAAATGGTTATCTTTTGTGCCTACAACCCAGTGCAACGATTTTGATGTTGAAGTTTTTTTGGACATATCCGTTTAAGGGAATACTTTAGCTCCCCTAATTCTGACACTTCTATTGAACCAGTAGGTTGCTCTCCTGCACATACTCCGAATCCTTTTAGAAGCCAGAGTTATTTTATACCTCCAGCCAATCGCAATCACTCCATCGAGACATATTGCAGACTTGTGGAAAATGATGTTAGACATCTCCGTAAGAATAAACAGGGGTCCAAATCTTTCCATAATTTACCTAAGGATGAAAAACAAGCTTTGCTTGAATTATAATCCGATACGCCAGTCTTATTCGTCCTGCTGATAAGGGTGGGTCGGTTGTACTCATGGATAGGACAGTTTATGTACATGAGTGTCATAGACAGCTGTTTGACAACACCTTCTACAAGAAACTCAGAAGTGACCCCAATTTCAGAATACTATCTTTACTGTCCTAGATGGGTATTTATGTTCTGGTCAGATAACCAAAAAATAACATGCTTTTTTTGGCTATTCAACACCCTAAAATTGCCACTTTCTATACTTTGCCGAAATTACACAAGAATGTTACACAACCTCCAGGGCGCCCTATTGTAGCGGGCATTGATGCAGTAACGGACCCTCTATCTACTTTTGTAGACTTTTTTATTAGACCACTCGCAGAACAGCTCCCCTCCTTTGTAAAGGACACGAGCAGTATGATCTCTATCATTGAATCTCTTGATCCTCTCCCTGAGAATACCTTGTTAGTTACTTTTGATGTTGAGTCGTTATACACTAATATTCCACACGAGGGCGGTATTGAAGCTATGGAACATTTTCTTCTGCAACGTGACCCTAATGAACTACCTTCCAGTGCATGCATCGTAACATTGGCTGAAATAGTACTCACGCATAACTATTTCATGTTTCTAAATGATTTCTTTATTCAGACGAATGGTACTGCTATGGGATCCCCCATGGCTCCTAACTATGCTAATTTGTATGTGGGTTACATGGAGAAACAGTCTATTTTCAATCCTCTCAAAAATGTTTTCTTGCCTCACATCATTATCTGGAAACGATATATTGGTGATCTTTTTGTTCTATGGAGGGGTGATGCAAAACAGCTCCAGGCGTTCCATGCTTTTCTTAACTCCTGTTCTGAGCATCTGAGATTTACTATGCAATCTGATACACGTGGAATCAGTTTTCTTGATCTTCTGATCTTGTGTGAAGATAATGTTCTATACACTGATCTTTACAGGAAACCTACTGATCGTAACATTTTGTTGAGGGCAGATAGTTGTCACCCACTTCCCTTGAAAAATAGTTTGCCCTACAGCCAATTCTGTCGAATCAAAAGAATTTGCAAAAAACAATCCGACAGAAATATGGCTGAGACGCAAAGAAAGTTCAAGGAGAGGGGCTACAAGAATGATCAGATTAATATTGCCATTGAGGAAATTCAAAACAAAACGAGACGTGACCTTTTTCAAGGTCAGTCTCGCAAAAAGAGGCATTCTTGCGTTCTAACTACCCGCTATTCAAAGTGCTCTGAACAAATTAAGGGAATTGTTCACAAACATTGGCACATCCTAAAATCCGATGATAGTCTCGGTAATGTGTTTTCGGACCTTCCCTTGGTCGTATTCTTGCGGGGCAGAAATCGATCCCAATCAAAGGTGTTATTACGTGCTCCACTAAGGCAGTTATTTATCTTATAACTTGTCCTTGTGGTAAAAATTTGGTAGGTAAAACAAAGCGCGAATTAAAAGTACGTATCTCAGAGCATCATAGCACCATTAGGTGTAAAAACTTTACTTATCCAGTTGCGGCCCACTTCTTGGAGGCAGGCCACTCGATTTCGTCTCTGCATTATATTGGCATCGAACATGTCACCCTCCCTAGGAGAGGGGGTGACCTTGATCATTTATTGTTAAAACGAGAGGCTGCCTGGATCTTTAATTTGAAGACCCTTGCGCCCTTCGGTCTCAACGTAGACTTTGATCTGAAGCCATTCTTGTGATTATTGTGACTTTGCCATTGTAATTGTTTGTAAGCTTGTGTAGTCAAATTAATCTATGATCGTATGCTATCCATTTGTTGTTTGTATGCTGTTCTTTGTATGACATTTTAATATTTGATTATTAACCAATGATATTAGGCCACTCTTGGCCATGATTACCGACACCTGTGTCTTTTGACACTATATAAACGAGTCATCCTGCAGTGTTTGTGATTATACCCTGATGAAGACAGCCTGGCTGTCGAAACGTTGGTAAATACATTTTTGCATCTGAGCTGCTAGAGTGTGCGGCTCTCTTTTATTTTCAACGTGACTTTTATGTCCCAGTTGTTGTTACTAGTCAACTTTCAGTGGACACAGAGCAAAACTGCAACATTATGTTATAATACTTTTATTGGATCAAATGGTTGTTTTATGCTACAGAATAGAGGGTTCTTAGAACGATTGTGTCTGTGTGTTCTACTGAAGATGGGCCTCTGGGAGAAAACACTGAGAGGAGATATACAATGTCTTTTGGGTGATAAAACCTAAAGAGACCGCATTCCAGAGCATGAGTTAATGTTTCTGTTCTATATGGTACCAGGGAGAGATGACCCCAGGGCCAGACCCTGGTCTCCACACAAAGAGTAGTGTTTTTACAGCAAATACTGTCTGCTGAGAATTACAAGTAACTTTTATACAAATCTTAACCTTGTGACCCGTTCTATATGTCTATTGTTGGTCATGTAGGTTGAAAGGGGTGTATCTTGGCTATAAAAGACCTTTGTACTTTTGTCTCGTGGCTCTCAACAAATAATCTGGGGGTGATTTGTCGACCAGCCATCATTATCCTAGAACACTCAATTGATGCACTTTATATGTGTGCGTTGTATTGACCTGCTCACTTATTAATAAGTGAATAAAGATTTATTTTAAGAATAACTGACTTGTGTGATAAGTTTGTTTCCATATTTGATATTAAAGAAATTAACCCCATTTGGGGATGTGAATCTTCACTTTGTGACGCTCCTGAGGACCTGGGTAAATGGTACATGAGGGATCACTCAAACTTGGAATCTCAGGAGACCACACTTAGGGAACGGAGCAGATGGACCCAACTTTGATCTGAGAGGCAGTGAGCCGAGTGGATACCACATCTCAAATGTAGTTAAAAAAGAAAAGAAAAAGGTGAGCGAAACAAGTGGAGTTTCTAGAAAAGGCTCGTAGGCTCTGACTGTGTATTCCTGTGTGAGGGGGGCACCTTGGAGGCATAAACAAGGCAGAGGCAATAGGGTCTGAGTGTGTATTCCTGTGTGAGGGGAGCACCTTGGAGGTGTAAAGAGGGCCGGGGCAATAGGGTCTGAGTGTGTATTCCTGAGTGAGGGGGGGGGGGCACCTTGGAGGTGTAAAGAGGGCAGAGTCAGCTATCTGTGTGAACTGGATGAAAACTAGAATCTGTGTTTACTAGTTAAGACGTGTATGATATAGTATAAGCTAGTAAAATGCACCTCTAATTGTTTTAAATAACACATCCTAGATCTGAATGAATGAAATATTTTTATTAAATACTTTTTTCTTTACATAGTTGAATGTGCTGACAACAAAATCACACAAAAATTATCAATGGAAATCAAAATAATCAACCCATGGAGGTCTGGATTTGGAGTCACACTCAAAATTAAAGTGGAAAACCACACTACAGGCTGATCCAACTTTGATGTAATGTCCTTCAAACAAGTCAAAATGAGGCTCAGTGGTGTGTGTGGCCTCCATGTGCCTGTATGACCTCCCTACAACGCCTGGGCATGCTCCTGATGAGGTGGCGGATGGTCTCCTGAGGAATCTCCTCCCAGACCTGGACTAAAGCATCCGCAAACTCCTGGACAGTCTGTGGTGCAATGTGGCGTTGGTGGATATTTATGTCCCCTTAGCGGTTCATCACGTAAGCAAAAGGTAATATGTTCCATCATCTATGTTTGTTTACATTAGTACAAATTATCCACTGATATTGGTGTAATTTCTCACCCCTTTTGGCTGTATGAAAGTTCATTTCCCCTCAGACATACATTTGTTCTTTGATATTATGAAGGTAATTTGTGTCAAATGTACTTTTCCCCACTCATTCACCCCATCTCTTTATATTGCTTATGCATATTTGGTGGCCTGACTGTGTCCAGACTATGTCAAAGGCCCATCCTGGTAGATCTGAACCTAATGCAGCTTGGAGTGATCAGATGACAGAAGTCACATTTAGGTACCAGGTGTAACTGAGGCCATAGATGCTCCATATCCATTACATTTGAGAGTTTTATATAATATGACTAAATGTGTTTATTTCTGTGTTGCAGGGGCAGTCAAGAAATGGAACGGCAAGGCCACAGAACATGACATATGCAGAGCTGTGGGAGACCACCTCAAGCCCCTGGTAGAGCCAGGGGTGGTGTTTACCACTCCACCACGCCTTCAGCAGGCTAGAAAAGTGGGATTGATCTGTTTGATCCATTTGTCTGTTTCAGTTTTCAGTAGTTGAATCCTTTGATGTATTGTTCGTTTCAACATTATTCATTTTCAACAAATGCACTGGGTTGGTTGAAAAGTGATACTAAACTTACCTACCATGCACTATATTGACATAGTGGAAGATATCCTGAATTGATAATGTTTTTCATACTAAGACGGACCATGCACTATATTGACAAGGTTGATGATAGCATGAAAAACAGAATAAATTCAGTCTAAGATGGACCAAGATATGCCTTTGCAACCTATTTGTTCATTGGTTTAGCAAGAGTCTGTTGATTGGTTGGTCACTGGGTTAATTTGTTTTGCAATATCAGATCAGGCTTTATTTATATAGTACCTTTCAGACATGGATGCAACACAATGGCTTCACAGGAAAAAAACAAACTGAAATATTTAGTACACAACAAACAGAAACTTAACTGAAAGACCGAGCATTTTAAAGGAAATGTCATTGTATAAAATATTAACAATTGGATGCATAAACTTGTTTTACTCCATTTGTTTGTTATGTTCTCCATCAAGAAATCCAAAAAACTCAAGTCAAACTAAATGTTACATGAATTGTAAAAATATCAAAAGCAAATGTGATTGGTGAGACATGGAATAATAAAACGTATTTTTGTCAGGCTGAATGTTTGAAATATGAGGTGATTTGAGTCATGCTTCTTCAGTAGTGGAATAAAGACAACTAGCACTTGAATGTTGTCAATAAATGCTGGAGTGATGTAGGTTTGTTAATAAAATTGATTATAAACCAATTTATTTATACTGCGTCCATGTGTATAGGCTGCAAGTACGTTGAAATTAATTTATGAAAAAATATATATTTTATAAACAATACAAAACATACAAACATTAACATCACACCTGATCTTTTTGTTAGTCACTTTTTGTTAAATCACATAAATAGAACTCATTCAATTCAGAGCCTGGATTTTTCCCCAGAGGCTAATATCCATATTATGCTGAAATCAATTTATCAAATTGAACAGGGGGCAAACGTTTAGGGTTCTACATTGTGAAATTCATTCAAATACTCCTACTACAAAGTTAAAACATTCTACATTGTGAAAATATTTCATTGATATCATTCTGATGTTTGATTAAATATATTTTATCAGAGTATCTCTTCCCACACTGATTACAGCTATGAGGTTTCTCTCCTGTGTGTGTCCGCTGGTGTGATATCAGGCTGTTTGACTGAGTAAAACTCTTCCCACATTGATTACAGCTATGGGATTTCTCTATTGTGTGTTATTTGGTGTGATTTCAGGTTGCTTGACTGAGTAAAACTCTTCCCACATTGATCACAGCCAAAAGGTTTATCTCCAGTGTGAATTCTCTGATGTATTTTAAGGTCTACTGAAGAGGTGAATCTCTTCCCACAGTCAGAGCAGCAGTGAAGATTCTCTCCAGTGTGTATTCTCAGGTGTAGTTTAAGTGAATCTGAATTTAAGTAACTCTTCCCACAGTCAAAACAGTGGTGAGATTTCTCTCCTGTGTGTACTCGCTGGTGTATTCATATTTACATAAATATTCAGACTCTTTACTACGTACTTTGTTGAAACACCTTTGGCAGCGATTACAGCCTTGAGTCTTCTTGTGTATGATGCTACAAGCTTGGCACACCTGTATTTGAGGAGTTTCTCCCATTCTTCTCTGCAGATCCTCTCGAGCTCTGTCAGGTTGGATTGGGAGCGTCACTGCACAGCTATTTTCAGGTCTCTCTAGAGATGTTAGATCGGGTTCAAGTCCGGGCCACTCAAGGTTATCCAGAGACTTGTCCCGAAGCAACTCCGCCGTTATCTTGGCTGTGGGCTTAAGGCTGTTGTACTGTTGGTAGGTGAACTGTTGCCCCAGTCTGAGGTCCTACGTTCTTTGTAGAAGGTTTTCATCAAGGTTCTCTCTGTACTTTGCTCCGTTCATCTTTCTCTTTCTGATTAGTTTCCCAGTCCCTGCCGCTGCTTTACGCCAGGCGAGACGCTTGGCATTCAGGCCAAAGAGTTCAGTCTTTAGGTGCCTTTTGGCTCCAAGCGGGCTGTCCTGTTGTTATTACTGAAGAGTGGTTTATGTCTGGCCACTCTACTATAAAGGCCTGATTGGTGGAGTGCTGCAGAGATGGTTGTCTTTCTGGAAGGTTCTCCCATCTCCACAGAGGAGCTCTGGAGCTCTGTCAGAGTGACCATCGGGTTCTTGGTCACCTCCCTGACCAAGGCCCTTCTACCCCCATTTCTCAGTTTGGCAGGTGGCCAGCCAGCTCTAGGAAGAGTCTTGGTCGTTCCAAACTTCTTCCATTCTAGAATGATGGTGACCACTGTGTTCTTGGGGACCTTCAATGCTACAGAAATTTTTTGGTACCCTTCCCCAGATCTGTGCCTCTACACAATCCTGTCTCAGAGCACTATGGACAATTTCTTTGAACTCATTGCTTGGCGTTTGCTCTGACAAGCATTGTCAACTGTGGAACCTTATATAGACAGGTATAATCATAAACAATATGATTTCATGTGGCATAAACAAAAACACAAATTCTCAGTCAAAAATTAAAGTCAGAACAAAGCGCCTTTATTCTCTCATGTGATTTCAGGTTCTGTGACTGGGAAAATGTCCTTCCACACAGAGAGAGAGCAGTGGTAGGGCTTTTTGGGTGTGTGTCTTCTTATGCTCCTTCAGGCTCCTTAACCAGACAAAACTCTTTCCACACTGGGAGTATTGGAAAGGCTTTTCTCCTGTGTGTGTCCTCTCATGAGCTTTTAGGTCCCCTACTCGTGAAAATCAATTTGACGCTGGGAGCAGTGGTAAGGCTTCTCTCCTGTGTTTGTACACTCATGCTCCTTCAGGCTCCCTAACTGAATAAAACTCATTCCACAGTGGGAACAGTGATAAGTCTAGTTTCTCTCATACCAAAGACATAGTATTTAGCTAAATACTAAGAAGAGAACTGAATTAAACCTCCATAAAATAAAACTGTCTTCCTGCGAGACTAGATTCCTCAAAAACCTGAAGTCAGTTTTCAGAACATTCCATAATTTCTTAACTTGGTGGCCTCCATAATAATAATAATAATAATGCAGAAAATAAAATCTAATCTTGCTCTCATGTTTATAGCAGAGCTCTATAAGCAAAGGGAAAGGGGGATACCTAGTCAGTTGAACAACTGAATGCATTCAACTGAAATGTGTCTTCTGCATTTAACCCAACCCCTCTGAATCAGAGAGGTGCGGGGTGCTGCCTTAAATCGACATCCACGTCTTCGGTGCCCGGATTTTCTTCTGTGTGTTTTCTCTCATGCCTTTTCAGGGTAACTAACACGGTAAAACTCTTTCTACACTGGGAACATTGGAAAGGTTTTTCTGCTGTGTGTTTCCTCTCATGAGCTTTTTAGGTCCCCTACTCAAGAAAATCTATTTTTACACTGGGAGCAGTGGTAAGGCTTTTCTCCTGTGTGTAAATTAAATCAAATCAAATTGATTTATATGGCCCTTCGTACATCAGCTGATATCTCAAAGTGCTGTACAGAAACCCAGCCTAAAACCCCAAACAGCAAGCAATGCAGGTGTAGAAGCACGGTGGCTAGGAAAAACTCCCTAGAAAGGCCAAAACCTAGGAAGAAACCTAGAGAGGAACCAGGCTATGTGGGGTGGCCAGTCCTCTTCTGGCTGTGCCGGGTGGAGATTATAACAGAACATGGCCAAGATGTTCAAATGTTCATAAATGACCAGCATGTTCGAATAATAAGAAGGCAGAACAGTTGAAACTGGAGCAGCAGCACGGCCAGGTGGACTGGGGACAGCAAGGAGTCATCATGTCAGGTAGTCCTGGGGCATGGTCCTAGGGCTCAGGTCCTCCGAGAGAGAGAAAGAAGGAGAGAATTAGAGAACGCACACTTAGATTCACACAGGACACCGAATAGGACAGGAGAAGTACTCCAGATATAACAAACTGACCCTAGCCCCCCGACACATAAACTACTGCAGCATAAATACTGGAGGCTGAGACAGGAGGGGTCAGGAGACACTGTGGCCCCATCTGAGGACACCCCCGGACAGGGCCAAACAGGAAGGATATAACCCCAGCTGGTCGAAGGTGAGGGTGGTGTCTCTACAGGCCAGCTCCCGACGGACGTCCTCGCGTAGACTACAACGGTAATGGTCGATCAGGGCCCGGTCGCTCCATCCAAAGCAAAATCCTGTGCACTCCTCGTCTCCTGCCTCAGATGATAGAGAAGCTCCCCCGCTGCTTTGCCTTCAGGTGCCAAAGCACAGCCCCCACACCACTAGAGGGATATCTTGTAGGTGCCCTCTCTGAGTAAAACTGTTTCCACAATGGGAACATTGGAATGGCTTTTCTCCTGTGTGTATTCTCTCATGCCTTTTTAGGTTACTTAACACGATAAAACGCTTTCCACACTGGGAACATTGGAAAGGCTTTTCTCCTGTGTGTGTCCACTCATGCTCGCTAACTTAATAAAACTCATTCCACAGTGGGAACAGTGATAAGGATTTTCTCCTGTGTGTATTCTCTCGTGCATTTTCAGGTTATTTAACACAGTAAAATCCTTTCCACACTGGGAACAGTGATATGGCTTTTCTCCTGTGTGCATCCACTCATGCTCCTTCAGGCTTCCTAACTGAACAAAACTCTGTGTGTGTCCTCTCATGAGCTTTTCAATCCCCTGATCTGGAAAATCTCTTTTCACATTGGAAGCAGTGGTATGGCTTTTCACCTGTGTGTGTCCTCTCATGGCGTTTTAGGTTCCCTAACCAACGAAAACTCTTTTCACAGTGGGAGCAGTGGTGTTGTCTCGCTGGTTTGGGCGTCAAAGGACTCTTCCTGCTATAGCGAGAGTCTGGTCTCTCTCCTGCCAAAGACAAACAGAGTATCTAGTTAAACAGAGACATGAATGAAACCTCCACATGGTAAAACTGTCTTCCTATGAGGTTTAATCTAGACTAGATCCCTCAATAAAAGAGCAGAACTGGTCATCACAGAGTGGCTGTAGTGCTATGTAGGCTGGGTAAATCCATTTGAATTCAATATATTTTTGACAGCATCCCTTTTGATTTAAAAACAATCTTTCCTTACATGTTTGACTATGGAAGAAGTGGTAAGAAAGATACTTTTTGTAAAACATGAATGAGATATACAGTACCAGTTAAAAGTTTGGACACACCTACTCATTCCAGGGTTTGTCTTTATTTTTACTATTTTCTACATTGTAGAATAATCTTGAAAACACATATGGAATCATGTAGTAACCCAAAAAAGTGGTAAAAAATGTATTTTGGATTCTTCAAAGTAGCCACCCTTTGATAGCTTCGCACACGCTTGGCAATCTCTCAACCAGCTTCACCTGGAGTGCTTTTCCAACAATCTTTAAGGAGTTCCCACATATATATGCTGAGCACTTATTGGCTGCTTTTCCTTCACTCTGCGGTCCAATTCATCCCAAACCATCTTAATTGGGTTGAGGTTGGGTGATAGTAGATGCCAGGTCATCTGATGCAGCACTCCATCACCCTCCTTCTTGGTAAAATAGCCCTTACACAGCCTGAAGGTGTGTAGGGTCATTGTCCTGCTGAAAAACAAATGATAGTCCCACTAAGCGCAAACCAGATGGGATGGCATATCACTTCAAATCAAATGTATTTATTATAGCCCTTCTTAGATCAGCTGATATCTCAAGTGCTGAAACCCAGACTAAAACCCCAAACAGCAAGCAATGCAGGTGTAGAAGCACGAATGCTTCAGAATGCTGTAGTAGCCAGACAGGTGTGTGCCTTTCCAAATGTCTTATCAATTGAATTTAACACAGGTGGACTCCAATCAAGTTGTAGAAACATCTCAATGATGATGGAAACAGTATGCACCTGAGCTCAATTTCGAGTCTCATAGTAAACGGTTTGAATACTTATGTAAATAATAATAAAAATTATGTTTTTTCTTTTAATAAATGTGACATTTTTTCTAAAAACCTATTTTCGCTTTTTCATTACGGGGTATTGTGTGTAGATTGATGAGGATTTTTATTTATTGTAGAATGAGGCCGTAAAGTAACAAAATGTGGAAAGACTTTAGTGACATAAGTAAGGGATTGAAGATATCCAAAAATATTACTCAGATATAGGACAGACACCTCAGAACAAACTTCCTTTAGATGTTTTGGAGGGAAACAATGTTACTATGGTTACTGTTGTTCTATGTTGTGAATGTTATCCAATGTGTTACTATGGTTACTGTTGTTCCATGTTGTGAATGTTATCCAATGTGTTAGTATGGTTACTCTTGGTCCATGTTGTGAATGTTATCCAATGTGTTACTATGGGTTATAGCAGTATGGACAAATCATTTTTTGACATAAAATAATGTAAGATTTTTTGTTGATACTTCCATTGGGCTTACAGTTCAAAATTAAATGGAAAAATTATTCTTGGTATAACCTTAAAACATTTCTCATTCCGTTCTGAAATAAACCAAAACTGGTTTCTCAAAAGTGTAGCAGGTTTTGAACAGACAACGTTTCCACTCCGAGATTGACAACAGTAAATTACTAATTATGTTTGGTGTTAAAGCGGAAATCTGCAATTGCTACATCCATATTGTGACTTTTTAATTATTTATTTATAGCCATTGATTCTTGAAGAATATAACACATGCCTCATGAGCTTAGTTCAGCTGTTTTACCCCATCAGATCCCCAAAGAATTTTTTTTTTTACTCTAATGTTTAGAAACAATGTAAATCAACACTGTATAGCCTCAACATGGTTAAAACTATAATGTTGTTATCATGGATGGTCAGTCCTTGCATCCATAGGTCTGTCTATGAATTTTGAAAGTAGTTACATTTCTCCAACCCCATCATCTTATTACCAAAACAGTGGTGGAATTACAGATTTGTTATTGTTTGAACAGCAGATTGCTGGGTTGTGTGTTTTTTTTAAACGGCAACAAAATGGCTGCCTAGAGGATTGGTTTGGTAAACAGCTGAGGGTTGGGAGAAGGAGAAGTGTAACCACTCTCACATTCATAGGTTACGGTTGCTACAATAGCTTTCTCTAACACCTAGCAACCTCGTCAAGAAGTTCAGAAATCTTGGTGTAAGTGTTATAAGGTGTTGGCTTGACAGTCACTGGACCCAGGTTTGAGTTCAGCTCAGGGCTACCCCTTGAATTCACTACACTATGAATACAACGACTGGCCGCCCATGAGGTCAAAAGTATTGTTTTAAACAGATTGAGGCTATATAGTATATTCTATAATTGCCAGTGTAGATTTCCTGTGGGGGCAAATTATTAGAGCTGATAAGTCATTGTATAATATTCAGCCAATTTTTTTCATGCCATTACATTAAAGGCAAGACATACCTAGATTCAATTACATCATTTTTTTTTGGTTTGAAACCTTTGTTTTAAACCCTCCTCAAAGTTGTTGCCTTGACGGATTTGTAAAAAATGGTTTGTCATGAAACACTATTTTTTACTTATTTATTTAAATGTAACCTTTATTTAACTAGGCAAGTCAGTTAAGAATGACATCTTATTTACAATGACTGCGTACCCCGGATGACGCTGGGCCAGTTTTGCGCCACCCTTTGGGACTCCCAATCACGGCCGGTTGTGATACAGTCTGGATTTGATCCAGGGTGTCTGTAGTAACGCCTCAAGCACTGAGATGCAGTGTCTGCTGCGCCACTCGGGAGTCCCAAAATCATGTTCTAGTGCTGTCCCCAACTAAAATACATCTTGGTCAACCAAGAGTCATCTGTAATTTCTAACAATCGTATTTTTATAAAATCTATATGTACTGAACTTGTCTGATGCTTTAAGCACGCTGTTTGATTAAATAAATAAGACACACACATGGCTAGGAGGGAGCCAGTCATCAATATAACCTGACTAGGAGGGAGCCGGTCATCGACACAACCTGACTAGGAGGGAACCAGTCATCAACATAACCTGTCTCGGAGGGAGCCGGTCATCGACATAACCTGACTAAATAATTTCAGTTTGCTAAATCCAATGGTTTTTAACTGAGTGTCATCTTGTAATCCAAGATGGTGTAGCAGTAAGTCGTGTTTGTTGTAAATGTTATGTTTTTTCCGCCTTTATGTATAAATTGCAATATATTTCAATCTCTTTTTCCATTTTTAAATTAAATATACCTTCCAATCTCTAGTGGCTCCTTATGTTATGCTGGAAAAACAGTTTTCGTGGGAACAGAAATACTAAATAATTTCGTAAGCGCTGGACCTATGCACCGGACGCACCAGGGTGGCTAATGCCCTGACACTCAGTTAAAAACCATTGGATTTAGCAAACTCAGAAATTATTTAGTATTTCTGTTCCCACAAAAACTGTTTGCCCAGCGTAGCATGAGGAGCAACTCAATGATACATGGTTGAAGTGCATTTCAGAATACAAAAAACTGTCCGACAGCAAGATCCCGTATTTAAGTTGAAGTTCATCATATGGCTAGCTTCAGGACAAGGGTGCCACCGACGTCTGGCAAAGGATGGTTGAGGGAACATTGGACGGAATTGCGTCGGCAGACCAGTCGTGATGGATCGGTGGGGCTCCGTGTTGACAAAGGGTCCAGGCAAATAGGTAAAATATGTATCGTAGTTGGATTAATTTTGTTTGCTAGCCGGGAGATGCACCTGGCTCGAGGCTAACTGGTGCTAGCGTAGTAATGACTACCTAACGGCTTCCCTGGTTCATATATTCCTGTTCACTGGACCCTATGATCACTTGGCTACATAGCTGATGCCTGCTGGACTGTTCATTAATCACGGTACTCCATTTTGTTTATCTTTCGGCCTCAACCTCAAACTCAGGCCCTGTGTGTCGTTAACTGACCCCCTCTGCCCGTTCATCGCCATTTTACCTGTTGTTGTCGTCTTAACTAATTCACTGTTGTCTTACCCGTTGTTGTCTTAGCTAGCTCTCCCAATCAACACCTGTGATTGCTTTATGCATTGCTTTATTTCTCTCTAATGTCAATATGCCGTGTATACTGTTGTTTGGGGTAGTTATCATTGTTTTATTTTACTGTGGAGCCCCTAGTCCCACTCAACATGCCTCAAACTCTTTTGTCCCACCTCCCACACTTGCAGTGACCTCACCTAGCATTACTGGTGCCTCCAGAGATGCAACCTCTCTTATCGTCACTCAATGCCCAGGTTTTCTCCACTGTACTCGCACCCTACCATACCCCTGTCTGTACATCATGCCTTGAATCTATCCTGCCACGCCAAGAAATCTGATCCTTTTATTCTCTGTTCCCAACGCACTAGACAACCAGTTCTGATCGCCTTTAGCCGTACCCTCATCCTACTCCTCTGTTCCTCGGGTGATGTAGAGGTTAACCCAGGCCTGTGTGTCCCCAGGCACTCTCATTGGTTGACTTCTTTAACCATAAAAACCTTGGTTTCAGGCATGTTAACATCAGAAGCCTCCTCCCTAAGTTTGTTTTACTCACTGCTTTAGCACACTACACCAACCTTGATGTCTTTGCTGTTTCTGAATCCTGGCTTTGGAAGGCCACCAAAAATTCTGAAATTTCCACCACCATCGACAACATTTTCCGTCAAGATATAACTGCCAAAGGGGAAGGAGATGCAATCTACTGCAGAAGTGGCCTGGAAAGTTCTGTCATACTTTCCAGGTCTAAACCCAAACCGTTTGAGCTTCTAATTTAAAAATGAATATCACCAGAAATGTCTCACTGTTGCTGCCTGTTATAGACCCCCTCAGCTCCCAGCTGTGCTCTGGACACCATACTTGAATTGATTTCCCCCCATCTATCTTCAGAGTTCTTTCTGTTGGGTGACCTAAACTGGGATATGCTGAACACCCCGGCCGTCTTACAATCCAAGCTAGATGTCCTCAATCTCACACAAATTATCAAGGAACCCACCAGGTACAACCCTAAATCTGTAAACATGGGCACCCTCATAGATATTATCCTGACCAACTTGCCCTCCAAATAGACCTCTACTGTTTTCAATCAGGATCTCAGCGATCACTCCCTCATTGCCTGCATCCATTATGGGTCCTGTCAAACGCTCCCTAAAACACTTCTGCAAGCAGGCCTTTCTAATCGACCTGGTCCAGGTATCCTGGAAGGATATTGATCTCATCCCGTCAGTAGAGGATGCCTGGTTGTTCTTTAAAAGTAATTTGCTCACCACCTTAAATAAGCATGCCCCTTTCAAAAAATGTAGAACTAAGAACAGATATAGCCCTTGTTTCACTCTAGACCTTACTGCTCTCGACCAGTATCAAAACATCCTGTGGCGTACTGCACTAGCATCGAATAGTCTCCGCGATATGCAATACACACAGTCAGTTTGGAAAGCAAAGGCAAGCTTTTTCAAACAGAAATTTGCATTCTGTAGCTCTAACTCCAAAAAGTTGTGGGACACTGTAAAGTCCATGGAAAATAAGAGCACCTCATCCCAGCTGCCCACTGCACTGATGCTAGGAAACACTGTCACCACCGATAACTCCATAATAATCGATCATTTCAATAAGCATTTCTCTACAGCTTGCCATGCTTTATTCCTGGCTACCCCACCCCCCTCAGCTACTTGCCCAAGCCTCCCCAGCTTCTCCTTCACCCAAATCCAGATAGCTGATGTTCTGAAAGAGTTGCAAAACCTAGACCCGTACAAATCAGATGGGCTAGACAATCTGGACCCGCTCTTTCTCAAAATATCCGCTTCCAATGACACAACCCCTATTGCTCGTCTGTTCAACCTCTTCTTATCGTCTGAGATTCCTAAAGATTGGAACACTTCCGTGGTCATCCCCCTCTAGACCCAAACTGTTACAGACCTATATCCATCCTGCCCTGCCCTTCTAAAGTATTCAAAAGCCAAGTTAACAAACAGATCACTGACCATTTTGAATCCCACCGTACCTTCTCCGCTGTGCAATCCGGTTTCCGAGCTGATCACGGGTGCACCTCAGCCACGCTCAAAGTCCTAAATGATATCATAACCGCTGTCGAAAAGAGATACTACTGTGTCGCTGTCTACATCGACCTGGCCAAGGATTTCAACTCAGTCAATCACTGGTTTCTTATCGGCAGACTCAACAGACTTGGTTGACTGACTTGCCTGGTTCAGCAACTACTTCTCAGACAATGTTCAGTGTGTCAAATCGGAGGGCCTGTTGTACGGACCTCTGGCAGTGTCTATGGGGTTACCACAGGGTTCAGTTCTCGGGCCGACTCTTTTCTCTGTATATACCAAAAATGTTGCTCTTGCTGCGGGTTATTCCTTGATCCACCTTAATGCAGTCGACACCATTCAGTATACATCTGGCCCTTCTTTGGACACTGTTAACTTCTTGGTGACAGGGTGGCAGTATTGAGTAGCTTGGATGAATAAGGTGCCCAGAGAAAACTGCCTGCTACTCTGTCCCAGATGCTAATATATACATATTATAGAAAACACTCTGAAGTTTCTAAAACTGTTTGAATGATGTCTGTGAGTATAACATAACTCATATGGCAGGTGAAAACCTGAGACAAATCAACCAGTAAGTGGAAATTCTGAGGTTTGTAGTTTCATTTAAGTGATTGCCTATCTAATATGCTGTATATGGGGCCAGATTGCACTTCCCAAAGCATCCAGCAGATGTTAACAGTCTTTAGAAAGTTGTTTGAGGCTTCTATTGTGGAAGGGGGTCGAATAAGAGCTGTTTCAACAATTGGACTAGGCTGTGGCCAATCAGTTGTTTACTGCGCGTTCACGCCATTCCTTCTTTTTCTTCAATAATGAATACACTATTGTCCGGTTGGAATATTATTGAAGATTTATTATAAAAAGACCCTAAGGGTTGATTGTAAACATCGTTTGACATGTTTCTACAAATTGTAATGGAAATCTTTTGACTCTTCTTCTGGATTTTGCGCTCGCCTTTGGAATAGTGAACTAAACACGCAAACTAAAATACGGAGGTATTTTGGACATAAATATGGACGTAATCGAACAAAACTAACATTTCTTGTGGGAGTCCTGGGAGTGCATTCCAACGAAGATCAGCAAAGGTAAGTGAAGACTTATAATGCTATTTATGACTTTTGTTGACTCCACAATTTGGCGGGTAACTGTATGGCTTGCTTTTGTGGCTGAACGCTGTTCTCAGATGATTGAATATTGTGCTTTTGCCGTAAAGCTTTTTTGAAATCCAACACAGCGGTTGCATTAAGAACAAGTTTATCTTTAATTCTATGTAAAACATGTATCTTTCATCAATGTTTGAGTATTTCTGTTATTTTATGTGGCTCTGTGCAATTTCTACGGATGTTTTTTGAGGCATTTCTGAACATGGCGCCAATGTAGACTGAGGTTTTTGGATATAAATATGAACTTGATTGAACAAAACATACATGTATTGTGTAACATTGAGTCCTGGGAGTGTCATCTGATGAAGATCGTCAAAGGTTAGTGATTAATTTATCTATATTTATGCTTTTTGTGACACCTCTCTTTGCTTTCGCCGAAAAGCCTTTTTGAAATCAGACACTGTGGTTGGATTAACAAGAAGTGTATCTTTAAAATGGTGTAAAATACTTGTATGGTTGAGGAATTTTAATTATGAGATTTCTGTTGTTTTGAATTTGGCGCCCTTCACTTTCACTGGCTGTTGGCGAGGTGGGATGCTAGCGTCCTGAACGATCCCAGATAGGTTAACCTTTCTAGGGCAAGGAACCCCTCGACAACATTCTACTGAAAAGGCAGCTCGCGAAATTCAAAAATATTTTTCTGAAATATGTAACTTTCGCACATTAACAAGTCCAAAACAGCAAATGAAAGATAAACATCTTGTTAATCTACCCGTTGTGTCCGATAAAAAAAAAAATGCTTTACAGCGAAAGCACAACATATGATTATGTTAGGTTACAGCCAAGTCAAAAAAACAGTCATTTTTCCAGCCAAAGATATGAGTCACAAAAAGCAGAAATATAGATAAAATGAATCACTAACCTTTGATCTTCATCAGATGACACTCATAGGACATCATGTTACACAATACATGTATGTTTTGTTTGATAATGTGCATATTTACATCCAAAAATTTCAGTTTATGTTGGCGTGTTAAGTGTAGTCATGTTTTGATTCCAAAACATCCGGTGATTTTGCAGAAATACCTGTAATAAACATTGATAAAAGATACAACTGTTATTCACAGAATTAAAGATTAACTTCTCCTTAATGCAACCGTTGTGTCAGATTTTTTTTTAACTCTACGGAAAAAGCATAATCTGAGAACGACGCTCAGAACCCAAAAGAGCCAGAGGAATATCCGCCATTTTGGAGTCAACAGAAGTTAGAAATTACACCATAAATATTCACTTACCTTTGATGATCTTCATCAGAAGGCACTCCAGGAATCCCAGTTCGACAATAAATGACTTTGTTCCATAAATTTCCATAAAGTCCATAATTTATGTCCAAATAGCCACTTCTTGTTAGCGTGTTCAGTCCAGTAATCCATCTTCATGAGGCGCAGGCACTTCGTCCAGACAAAGACTCGAGAACTTCCGTTACAGTCCTTTAGAAACATGTCAAACGATGTATGGAATCAATCTTTAAGATGTTTTTAACATAAAACATCAATAATGTTCCAACCGGAGAATTGCTTTGTCTGAAGAAAAGCACTGGAATGAGAGGTAACTCTGTCGGGAGCGTGAGTCATGAGACCAAGGCATCTGTCAGACCACTGACTCAGAGGTCTCATGAGCCCCTCCTTTATAGTAGAAGCCTCATTCAAGTTTCTAAAGATGGTTGACATCTAGTGGAATCCGTAAAAAGTGCAACATTATCCATACCTCAATGTGTATTCGGTAAGCCAAGCTTTAAAAAACTTCAAACCCCAGATGCCCCACTTCCTGGTTGGATTTGTCTCAGGTTTTTGCCTGCCATTTGAGTTCTGTTATACTCACAGACATCATTCAAACAGTTTTAGAAACTTCAGAGTGTTTTCCATCCAATACTAATAATAATATGCATATATTAGCATCTGGGACAGAGTAGGAGGCAGTTCACTCTGGGCACGCTATTCATCCAAAAGTGAAAATGCTGCCCCCTATCCCAAACAAACCTCCAAATGAGCTTCAATGCCATACAACACTCCTTCCGTGGCCTCCAACTGCTCTTAAACGCTAGTAAAACTAAATGTATGCTTTTCGCTGCCCGTACCCACCCATCCAGCATCACTACTCTGGATGGTTCTGACTTAGAATATGTGGACAACTATAAAAACCTAGGTGTCTTGCTAGACTGTAAACTCTCCTTTCAGACTAATACTAAGCATTTCCAATCCAAAATTAAATCTACAATCGGCTTCCTATTTTGCAACAAAGCCTCCTTCACTCACGCTGCCGAACATACCCTCGTAAAACTGACTATCCTACCGATCCTTGACTTCAGTGATCTAATTTTCAAAATAGCCTCCAACACTCTACACAGCAAACTGGATGCAGTCTATCACAGTGCCATCCGTTTTGTCACCGTATCCCCATATACCACTGCTCTCGTCGGCTGGCCCTCGCTACATATTTGTCTGCAAACCCAATGTCTCCAGGTCATCAAAAAGTCTTTGCTCGTCCGCCTTAACTCAGCTCACTGGTCACCATAGCAACACTCACCCATAGCACGCGCTCCAGGAGGCATATCTCGAAGCCAACACCTACTTTGGCCGCATTTCCTTCCAGTTCTCTGCTGCCAATGACTGGAACGAATTGCAAAAATCACTGAAGCTGGAGACTCTCCCTCACTAACTTTAAGCATCAGCTATCTGAGCAGCTTACCGATCACTGCAGCTGTACACAGCCCAACTAGAAATAGCCCATCCAACTGCCTACCTCATCCCCATGTTTTCAACTTTTTTTGCTCTTTTGCCCACCAGTATTTCTACTTGCACATCATCTGCACATCCATCACTCCCGTGTTAATTTGTAATTACGTCGCTGCTGTGGCCTATTTATTGCCTTACCTCCTTAATCCATTTACACACACTGTATATAGACTTTCTATTGTGTTATTGACTATACGTTTGTTTATCCCAAGTGTGTGTAACTCTGTTGTTTTTTTGTCGCACTGCTTTGCTTTATCTTGGCCAGGTCGCAGTTGTAAATGAGAACTTGTTCTCGACTGGCCTACCTGGTTAAATAAAGCTGAAATACAAAAAAATTGTAACTATTAGCAACACCCAAATGTATACTGTCATTAACGCGGTTCTTCAATAATCACACATAATTCTTAATACTGTAGCAAACATTATATTAAGCAGGACATTCAAATGAGCCTTACAATTATAATCCAAAGTAGTGTGAAATGTACTCATAAGCAACCTGGAAATATAGGTTACTCCTCTGAGTTTTCCCGCATTCACATTCAGAATACATTGAGAAAAACTAAAATCTTTGCTCACCATTTTTGCTCCAGACGGATATACTACATCCATAACTATCGGTTTCCTCAATAACAGGGAGGTGTTTCTGCAATCAAATTGTGTGCGCATCACCCTTGTGCCGCAATTTTATTAAACACAGAAAGGGGCCTATATTGGAGACCAAAGGTCGACTGGCACACTGCTTAGAGTTTCAACAACATGAATAACTTATTTACAGTCTACAATCATCAAAGTTTCTACTAATGTAAAAACAAGGCAAACTATGACTATTCTTGCTCATTTTGAGACATTTATCTAATAATTTTAACATTCATTACTGTGACGACCCTCCCACTCTGTCTGCCGTATTCTCTCTTTGTTCTTGTTTCCTTATTAGGATGCCGGTGGGCGGTGGTGGGAGGGTCGTCAGCTACATGGGAAAAACCTGGGCCCGATGTCTCCCAGGATAAATACACCACTTACCCATTCATGGAGGAGACTCTCTCCATGCAGACACCTTTATAGATTTTGTTGTGTTTCTTGGTGTTTTTTTGATTGGTTGCTTTGGCATCTTTCAACACCCTGCATTATCACATTCATGCGTGCAAAACACTCACTTACACTACTGATTACACACACCATTGTATATTATACTTAGTTACTTTATTGAATAAATGTGTTTTGTTACTCCTTATCTCCACGTTGTCTCCCTTTTGTTACGGGCTTTTGTTACGAGCCGGTTCGTGACAATTACAGACGTCAATTGTTGTACAACATCATGGCTACTCTGTTGGCCTCACCTTTCTTTTACAGTGGTTTTCCGCTGTTGTGGGTCTTTAATCATCTGACTTTGTTGTTCACACAGGAGAGAGACGGGACTATCGTGGATCCTCTGGGGAGCCTCAACAACATCATGATGCTGAAGAGGCAGAGAAGAGTCTCTCCAGATCAGAACACCTCAAGAAACACCTACAGAGACCCACAGTGAAGAGAACTCACTGCTGCTCTGACATTGGGAAGAGATTCACCTCATCAGACATTAACATTCATCAGAGAATCTACACAGGAGAGAAACCTTACAGCTGTGATCAATGTGGGAAGAGTTATTCTACATCTGGCTATCTGAAAGTGCACCAGAGAATACACACAGGAGAGAAATCTTATAGCTGTGATCAATGTGGGAAGAGATTTGCTACATCTGGCTCTCTGACTCTACACCAGAGAACACACACAGGAGAGAAAGCTTATGGCTGTGATCAATGTCGGAAGAGTTTTACCACATCTGGCCATCTGACTCAACACCAGAGAACACACACAGGAGAGAAACCTTATAGCTGTGGTCAATGTCGGAAGAGTTTTGCCACATCTGGCCATCTGACTCAACACCAGAGAACACACACAGGAGAGAAATCGTATAGCTGTGGTCAATGTGGGAAGAGTTTTGGTCAATCTGGCCATCTGGTATCACACAAGAGAATACACACAGGAGAGAAATCTTATAGCTGTGATCAATGTGGGAAGAGTTTTGGTCAATCTGGCCTGCTGACATCACACCAGAGAACACACACAGGAGAGAAATCTTATAGCTGTGATCAGTGTGACAAGAGATACTCTGATAAAAGATCTCTGATCAAACATCAGAAAATACATACATGAAGGAGTTATTTCGGGATATCAATGAATTAATGTCACAATGTAGAATGTTTTAACATTGTAGTAGGGAGTATTTTAAGGAATTTCACAATGTAGAACCCTAAACGTTTGCCCTATTCAATTTATTTCAGCGTGATATGGATATTAGCCTTGGGAAATATCCAGGCTCTGAATTGAAAGCGTACTATTTATGTGATTTAACAAAAAGTGACTAACACAAAAAGAGTTGTGTTACACTTACCACATTGGTGACCCACTTAAATCAAAATGCAACACTTCAAAATGTAGCTTGCTGTTTTCTACTAATTGTCCTCTAACCAGTGATGTACACATTATTCCCAGATTCCGTGTGTTTTTTGAGCTGTCAGTTTTAACAGGACGTGCAACCTCATCTCCCTCCTCTTGGCACAATTGATATGACATGATATCGATGAGTGATGACAAATAAGTGTTGCATTCCTTTGTTTAGTGACCTAAATTTAAATCCATCACTCCAAAATGTAGCTGACTGTCTTCTGCAGGTTGTCCTCTAACCAGTGAGGTAAAAGATATCTCCCATTTCCAGGTGCTTTGTTTAGTTGTGTTCGTTTCAACATCATGTACATCCTGATTTCCCCCCTAATCGATATCAGTGATTTATACATATTACTTTATGTTCTATATTATACATACAATACATATTAACAAAGGGGTGTACATTTGGGTTTGATATTTCATATTTACAATTCATGTAACATTTAGTAATCAATTATGTATACAATCAACTGACAATTTTCAGGTATAATTATGTTGACGTTGTTGCCCTTCTTTTAGAATATCAGGGTTCATTCTCACATGTGCCAACTGTCTATCAGAACCCCTCCTAAAAAACAAGCCTATATTTTGGGGTTGGATATTGCATCCAATTAAAGTTTTAATCAATTGCATTTCCTTAAGGTGCTCAGTTGTCAGACTTATGTTTTTAATCCTCAATATTAATTTTCATTTTTTTTTCTTCTCCATTGTGTCTAAAATGTGCTGTATAAATAAAGCTTGATTTGATTTGAACATCTTGCAAAACAAATTAACCCAATGACCTACAATCAACCGACTCTTGGTCCATCTTACTATGAAAAACAGCATCACTATTCCAGCCTGCTGAAGGCGTGTTGGAGTGGTAAACACCACCACCGGTCTCCCACAGCTCTGTTATTGTCATGTCCTGTGTTGCCTTGCTGTTCCATTTCTTGACTGCCCCTGCAACACAGAAAGAAACGCATTTAGTCATATAATATAAAACACTCAAAGTAATGGATATGGAGCATCTACAGCCTCAGTTACACCTGGCACCTAAATGTGACTTCCGTCATCTGATCACTCCAAGCTGCATTAGGTTAAGATCTACCAGGCTGGGCATTGTGTTCAGAATTTGAGTCTGGCCACTGAATATAAACAAGCAATGTAAAGAGATGGGGTGAATGAGTGGGAAAAAGTACATTCTACACAAATGAACTTCTTAATATCAAAGAACAAATGCATGTGCCTCAGGGGAAATTCACTTTCATACAGCCAAAGGGGGTTAGAAATTACACCATTATCAGTGGACAATTTACACTAATGTAAATAAACATAGATGATGGAACATTTTCCCTTTTACTTACGTGATGAACCGCTAAGGGGACATAAATATTTACCATCTAAACCATGTGTGACCTCTCACCTCTGGCTGTAGAAGTGTTCTTCCTAACCAGTCCCTCAACAGCTCTCTGACGGAGCTCCACCCTCACTGGGTCTTCAGAGGAGAGGAAGGCTGAGGAGGGATGGAAGGATGAATGGATAAGTCAGTCAATAATGTGTTGCTGTTTATTCCCTCTGACAAAATCACTATTTTAGTAGTTCATTAAAGTAAATAAGACTTTATGACTGCTGAATACCAACTATCAATCACTTAGATCATGTATTTTCAGGTAGAGATCCATCCTTGGGATGTCCCTAGCCCATTGAAGTGGACATTTAAAAGGGTTAAGGTAGGGGTTAAGGTAGGGTTTAGGATAGGGATTTCCCAAGGATTCAGATAGCATTGACCATTGTGCATTCTTCTGTCTCTTATACATAGCAGGTGTTTCAAGTCAGCCTGATAACAAATTTAACAATTTGTGTACAAAGATATCTTGAAATGTGATATTAGGCCTGTATGGCAGGACTGTTACTGTATGGCAGGACTGTATTGGCTAGTGCTTTCTCCAATATGTTCTTCTATTTTGCATTACATTGTATGTCGATGCCATTTATCTTTCAATATTTATTTATTTAATATATATATATATATATATATATATATATATATATATATATATTACGCTTATATAAAACTACTGCTGAACATTTGTTATGTTCTTTGTTAAAACCTGTTAGGGCAAGGTGAGACGTCTGCGTCTCACATAGCCTACAGGAAATGCAAATGCGCAACGCCAAATGCTAATAGTACTCGCTAAAACTCAAACTTTCATTAAAACACACATGCAGGGTACTCAATTAAAGCTACACTCGTTGTGTATCGAGCCAACATGTCAGATTTTTTAAACGCTTTTCGGCGAAAGCATGAGAAGCTATTATCTGATAGCATGCAGACCCCCTGATCACGGGGCGATCTGTATTCAATAGCAGCAGTTCTTGAAATGAAGCTCAGTTTTTTCTCTCTCAAAAGACCAAGATGTGTACTTGATGACATGAAGTGCCTATTTCTCATCTGACCAAGGATTAACTTCGAAGCAAATGACAGTACTGGCGACATTGTGTGGAAGCTGTAGACATTGCAACCTCATCGCTATCTATTTTCCCTTGCCATTGACAATACAGGCAACTGGCGGAAGGATATCATTTTTTTGTGTGAACAGTTTTCCTTGGGCTTTCGCTCACCCCTCACGCTCTGTTATAGCCACATACATGATTTAACTAGTTCTATAAACTTCAGAGTGTTTTCTATCCACACATACTAATACATATGCATGTGCTATATTCCTGGCATGAGTAGCAGGACGTTGGAAATTTGCGCGATTTTTAACAAAATGTTGAAAAAAAGACACGAGCTCTAAGAGGGTTGTATGTGTTTGAATCTTTTCTTACTTTTGTTGACACAGATTTCACCGCTCTTCAATCCTTTACTGCACATCAGCAGAAATCCATTTCACCATGAGAGTGAAATCCCGCTGGCCTTTGATGGGGAGAACATCCACGCCCTTGAGGACGTCCCCATGGGTCTTGGGGCTCTGCTACGGTTGTAATTTTTGTATTTTCCCTTAAATTTCCCAAAAATGTCAGAAAAACACTTATGTTGTTAAGTTACTATGTTCTGGGGATAAGAGAAGTTGGGGTGAAGTTACCAGGGCCGGTCATAAAGATGGCAAACTTCCTAACATAACTAAGTGGATATGATATACACACTAAAGCTGAAAAATCTGTATTTAGCATAAAGTCTACAATACTGTTAGTTTACCTATGATTCATTTTTAATGTATGTTGTTTTTATTGTACATCATTATTTTATTTTTATTTTTAAATGTCATGAAAAGCACTATACAAAGTAAATGTTTTCTTTATTATGGTCTGACATGTCTACAGAAAAATAGCAATTTGGTAATGTGTTTTGTTTGGGAAATTGTTTTGTAAATATTAATTCACATTTGTGGTGCCACTAAATAAACAATGAATTATTTAAATCAATATGGTCAATATTTGTATTATTAAAATATGTTTTTATAATGGAGGGAGGGTGGACAGGGAGTTAAGAAAATGAACCCCAAAAGGTTATTTGAGGAACCATGATAAGGGGTTCTTCAAATAACTTTTAGGGGTTCCCCCCCCCAGTTTCAATTTGAAGAACCCCTAAAGGATACTCCAGGAACCTTTACTTTTTAGAGTGTATATTGTAAATGTCTCTTGGACAAGGTAGGGGTGAGGAGAGGGACAGAAGCTATACTGTTTCAATAGCAACTCCTCTCATACTATGAAGACACACCCCCCCTGAATTTTCAGGCCTTAAGGGCAGTTTTATTTCAATTGTAGTACCCGGACGGAGGAAATCCAGTAAGCGTTTTATAGTTACATCTCTCCCTGGTACCATATAGAACAGAAACAGAAACTCATCCTCTGGAATGTCTTTAGGTTTTATCACCCAAAATACATTGTAAATCTCATGTCAGTGTTATCTCCCAGAAGCCCATCCTCAGTAGAACACATACACAAAAGTTCTAAGAACCCTCTATTCTGTTGCATTAAACAACCATTTGATGCAATAAAAGTATTATAACATAATCTTGCAACTTGCAAGGGGCTAGTGGTTAGAGCGTTGGACTAGTAACCGGAAGGTTTCAAGTTCAAATCCCCGAGTTGACAACGTACAAATCTGTCGTTCTGCCCCTGAACAGGCAGTTAACCCACTGTTCCTAGGCCGTCATTGAAAATAAGAATTTGTTCTTAACTGACTTGCCGAGTTAAATAAAGGTTAAAAAAAATAAAAAAATGTGTTACATCGTTAGGGTAACTTACTCTAAAGTGGACACACTCCCATCAGTTTCTGAGACAACTGCACAGACTTTGTAGACTGTTTAATAATGCTTAAAACTCCTCTTTATCAAATTATTCATTTGAGATACCAACTCAAAACCTACGTTTGTCTACATATAGGTTGTTTAAATTGTATCTAATTATAATCACAGTATTACCTTATCAAATCTCTAGTAATCATTATACACACATAAAATTCGTTATATATTCACAGAATCCATATAAAACGTAAGAAATTCTTAGCTACTCACAACAACCATTCCATTTGCTTTTTCAAGGACTCTCCATACCTACAAAGCAGCTCTCCAAACTCCCAGTGAATCAAAAATAAACTTTTGTTTCCCGGACAATGACCATAGGATCGTCAACGGTTCTCTAACCTCCCAGAGACCACGGCAAAATCAAGCCTCCCAGGAACTATAGATTTTCCGCTGCTTTCTAAAATATCATTCTGCTTCTTTTCCAAATTTCAATCGTCTGATTAAGCATATTTCTATATGTTACTATCAAAACGTCAGATTAAGACTCATTTCCATGTTCACACAACTCTCATACCACAGTCACACAATGTTATTCTCAAACATACCTAATCAATTAGTTGTTTTCAACCATATTTTAACCTGCAGGAATATTTTCACATTTCTATGTCATGGTTGGATCCTAGGATAATGCAACTCATACATTTACATCTTTCTAAAATACTTCTAAAATGGGGTCCAGGTTTAAAACAATTACAGGTGCACCTTACTATCTTATACTAAATCATAAATGGTCTTAACTAGAAAACACATCACATCATCCAGTTCACACAGATAGCTGACTCAGCCTCAGAGCCTGGGCCCTGTTCACACCTCCACAGGAATACACACTCAGAGCCTTCGAGGCTTAACTCCACTTTGCGAGTTTCGCTCACCTCTTAATAAAAAGTAAAAACTACTTTTGAGATGTGGTATCCACTCAGCTCGGTGCCTCTCAGATCAAAGGTGGGTCCATCTGCTCCGTCCCCAAAGTGTGGTCTCTCTGAGATCCCGTGCACGATTTACCCAGGTCGTCAGGAGCGGTCACCAAGTGAAGATTCACATCACCATTGCCAAATGTGGTTATTTTCTTTCTTATCAAATGAGGAAACAAACTTATCACACAAGTCAGAGTTATTCTTAAACTAAATCTTTATTCACGTATTAATAAGGGAGCAGGTCAATACAATGCACACATATAAAGTGAATCAATTGAGTGTTCTAGGATAATGATGGCTGGTCGATGAATCACCCCCAGATGACTTTTTACGTCTTTTACGGCCAAGATACACCCCTTTCAACCTAAATGACGAACAACAGATGTATAGAACGGGTCACAAGGTTTAGATTTGTATGAAAGATACTGTCTGCTGAGAATTATAAGTATCTGCTGTAAAAACAGTACTCTTTGAGTAGAGACCAGGGTCTGGCCCTGGGGTCATCTCTCCCTGGTACCATATAGAACAGAAACATAAACTCATGCTCTGGAATGTCTTTAGGTTTTATCACCCAAAATACATTGTAAATCTCATGTCAGTGTTATCTCCCAGAAGCCCATCCTCAGTAGAACACATACACAAAAGTTCTAAGAACCCTCTATTCTGTTGCATTAAACAACCATTTGATGCAATAAAAGTATTATAACATAATCTTGCAACTTGCAATTTTGCTCTCACAGTGTCCACTGAAACTTGACTAGTAACAACAACTGGGACCTAAAAGTCACCCACCATGAGACCCACTAAATCTGCTCAAGAAGAGGCAAACAAAAGAACTGGTGTAACACATACTGACTAACGAGGTGACACCAATCAGTGCGCCCTACGTGCTAACGTGCCAAAATCCAACCTCAAAACATAAATGGAAAAACTAAAGCCAGTAACACTTTCCCCCTTAAGACAACAAGTATATCCTATATTTGTGTTTGAAAGGTTTGCACCAACATAAAACAACTTCCATTTCACATTATAATCAACTACAATGCTTTACCATATAAACATGGTTTCTACTGGCTGTCAATTAAAAACAAGAAAAAAACATTTATTTCTAAATAATAATATACAATCGTATCTTTTCTCCTTTTTCTTTCTAAAGAATCCTAAAACTCACTAGCTTCTAGAACTCTCATCTTCCTAAAACTCCACTTGCTTCTAGAACTCTCGTCCTCTTGGAACGAGTCCAAACAAAACTCATCTCCAATACAGAAAAACTTGCAGTCAAAATAAATTGTGATGCACTGGCTAAAAAACAAAACATTTTGACTGCCCACCCTTGAGACAATCAGCAAACAAATACTAATTCTACAATGTTAAAACATTCTACATTGTGACATCATTAAAATACTCCTACAATGTTTGACATCATGAAAAAACTCCTTCATGCATGTATTTTCTGATGATTAATCAGAGATCTTTTATCAGAGTATCTCTGGTCACATTGAGTACAGCTATAAGGTTTCTCTCCAATGTGTGTTCTCTGGTGTATCTTCAGTTCCCCAAATCGAGAAAAAAAAACTCTTCCCACATTGCGTACAGCTATAAGATTTCTCTCCTGTGTGTCTTCTCTGGTGTATCTTCAGATGACTAGATGTTAAAAAAAACTTCCCACATTGAATACAGCTACAGGATTTCTCTACGGTGTGTATTCTCTGGTGTACAATAAGATGGCTAGATGTAGTAAAACTCTTTCCACATTGAGTACAGCAATAAGGTTTCTCTACTGTGTGGATTCTCTGATGTATTTTAATGCCTGCTGATGAGGTGAATCTCTTCCCATAGTCAGAGAGGTGAATTATCTTCCCTGTGGGTCTCTCCTGGTGTTTCTTGAGGAGTTTTGATCTGGAGAGACTCTTCTCTGCCTTGTCAGCATCATGAGGTTGTTGAGGCTCCCCAGAGGATCCACGATAGTCATCATTGTGTCATCGCAAATCAACCGCTTTGTACTTAAAAAACACTTCCAAACAGTAAAATGCTCCTTGGCTTTTTCATCAGCCTGACAATGAGGGTTTGTACACTTTGGCCCATAACTTCATCTAACAATAACATAGACCTACTGTAGGACCCAGAACTTCACCTAACAAATATAGGAAAATAGCTCTGCGTGTTGTACAACAGACTATCCATCAAGGAACAGTTCTCTACACATTATGAGCTAAGTATCTCTGTTAGTCTGTTTGGACATGAGAACCTACTATAAATCAAGCAGACAATAACATTATAAACATCAATTTGTTTGGGATGTTGGATCCAACATGGAGCACGGCATAACTGTCTTAACCAGAGTGAAGAATGAAGAAGCACTTTGGTTGTTGTTGCATGTCATGATGTTTGTCATTTGACTGTCATTCAGAAAATGATTTCCTGGATCAGCTGATGATAGTCACATGTTCAACTTACTAAACAGCTACAGTATTAAGAATGATGTGTAATTATTGAAGAACCACGTTAATGACAGTATCCATTTGAGTGTTGTCAATAAAGCTAAGATTAAAATATATATATTTCACCTTTATTTAACCAGGTAGGCTAGATGAGAACAAGTTCTCAACTGCAACCTGGCCAAGATAAAGCATAGCAGTGTGACAAAACACAGAGTTCCACGTGGGATAAACAAAAGTACAGTCAATAACACAATAGAAAAATCTATATACAGTGTGTGCAAATGGAGTACGGAGGTAAGGCCACAAATAGGCCATAGTAGCGAAGTAATTACAATTTAACACTGGAGTGATAGATGTGCAGATGATGTGCAAGTAGAAATACTGGTGTGCAAAAGAGCAAAAACAAGTAAATAAATAAATGGGGATGATGTAGGCAGTTGGATGGGCTATTTACAGATGGGCTGTGTACAGCTGCAGCAATCGGTAAGCTGCTCAAGATACCTGATGCTTAATTACAGCTCCCCCCTACTTTGTGCAATTTCTGCCTGAAGACATACCCAAATCTAACAGCCTGTAGCTCAGGCACAGAACCAAGGATATGCATATTCTTGGTACCATTTGAAAGACAACACTCTGAAGTTTGTGTACATGTTAATTGAATGTAGGAGAATATAACACAATAGATCTGGTTTAGATAAAACAATGAAAAAAAATATATGTTTATTTTTATTGTTGTATCATCATCTTTAAAATGAACAAGATAAAACAAATATTCAGATAGGATGATGGGGACAATTTTAGTGAAACATATAAGAGGGCAACAGTACTTGTGCAAAGTTTCAGAATGATAACTTCCAAAATGAGTGTGCTACATTACATTTATCCTGAAGTCACACAGGTGTCCCACACAAGTAGCCCAAATGTACCCAAGTGGCCAAATTGGTGAAGGTATACATTTTGAAACAAATAACTATATACAAAATACCAAAATGGTATTCTAACACACACCCCAAAAACAATTGAGAAAAAAAAAGAAAAAAGAAAAATGAAAAGAATAATAATTATTGATTCAAAAATATGAAAAATATATACATTTACAAAATAACATGGGTAACTATTTACACACTTTCAACATTTGGAAGACCCTCAGTTCTCTATCAAATCAAATCAATTTATATAGCCCCAGCCTAAAACCCCAAACAGCAAGCAATGCAGGTGTAGAAGCACGGTGGCTAGGAAAAACTCCCTAGAGAGGCAACAAGCTAGGAAGAAACCTAGAAAGGAACCAGGCTATGAGGGGTGGCCAGTCCTCATCTGGCTGTGCCGGGTGGAGATCACAGTGGTTGTAGAGGGTGCAACATGACAGCACCTCAAGAGTAAAAATGAACAGTTTAGGGTTCCATAGCCGCAGGCAGAACAGTTGAAACTGGAATGGCGGCAAGGCCAGATGGACTGGGGACAGCAAGGAGTCATCATGCCAGGTAGTCCTGACGCATGGTCCTAGGGCTCAGGTCCTCCTCCGAGAGAAAGAGAGAATTAGAGAGAGAGCATACTTAAATTCACACAGGACACCGGATAAGACTCCCATTTGGAGTCAGTGTCACTGTGAAAGAAAATGTTCAGTTAGAATAGTTTCACATATGAGCCATGTATCAACAGGTATAATAAACATATATATATAGAGAGTTGAAGGTTGAATATATTAGGTTGAATATATTGAATATATATATATTTAATATATATGACTGGAAAAGTCACATTCTGTGTGGGTTATTTACCTGGAATGTTTCGTCAAAAATGTAATGAGACGGAATTCACGACACAAGCGGTTCACAAAATGTTTCGTGTTAGGCTATAAAACTGATTTTATCAAACAAAAGATCATTCATTGTGTAACAACGAGCATTGGAATTGCAAACAGATGAAGATCGTCAAAGGTAAACAATTTATTTTAATGCAGTTTGTGATTATGTTATGCCTGCGCTGGTTAAAATGGTTGTTTTTTATGGGGCTCTATGCTCAGATAATCGCATCGTATTCTTTCGCAGTAAATTCTTTTTTAAATTGGACAACACAGTTGGATTAGCAAGATTCTAGGCTTTCGATACCTGTGAGACACTTGTATTTTCATGAATGTTTAATATGACTATTTATGTAGCAATCACCGTATGTTGTGGAATTTCAGCCCGCTAGCGGGTTCCGTGCGCAGAGAGGTTAATGGTTATTTTCAACGCAATCGTGCTTTTTCCTTTTTCTTTTAGGGTTTAACAAAGGATCTCACCTATAACCTGTGGCTTGACTTTAGATGCGGCGAGTTCGATTACCCTGCAGACAAAAAGAGTGTCTTCAGAATATGGCCATTTTGACATGAATTAAAAAATGCCTCAGATAGCTCCAGACACTTTTTTGGTACTATCCGTCAGGGTAAGAGTGACAACAGGTCCAAGTGTCAAAATGGGGGAAATCTTAGCAAATGGATTAATGGTTATTCATGAGAATCATGTTGTTGTATTGTTGAGTGTATCATGGGATCTCACCTGAAATGTGTGGCTTGACTACAAACCTGTAACCTATGCTACTGTGGCCTGTCGAGCTAGAAGGATGTATAACCAGGATTTAAAACTGCGCAGGAAGATCAATGGATTTCAAGTCCGTCGCCTTAACCACTCAGCCACGACAACGTTGACAGAACAAAACAGGCTTGTTAGGAGTGAATGGGGTGCCAGGCATAGCCTACAAAAAGTGATCATTTTACAACTGAAAGATAATGCAGTAACTCATTATAATGCAATAACATGAAATGTTCCCCTCATTCATTTGTTATTAAGTAGAGCTTTTTTATTATTTTCTTTGATCTTTGCTCAGCTCCAGAAGGTTTGCATTTGAGACTGTTTATTTCAATAGTTTTTTCACTGTGTCAAGTTGTTCTTTCATCATCTTATTATTACTGCTAAGCAGCATGACTCCTGAGAGGCGCTAAACAACTGTCAGAAGTGGGATTTGAACCCACACCTCCATGGGAGACTGCAACCTGAATGCAGGGTTAAGGATTATGGGGTAAAAGTAGAAATAGGCACATCCTCCTAAAATCACCGCAGGGACCAGTACATATATGCACGATACTGACTTGCACTTTCAATAGTCATTTGTTTTTATCAATTAAATACTCCAGTCATTGATTTAACCTCAATATGACCTTCAATGGGAAAAGAGTAGTAAATCGTCGTTGATTGAGCGCTAAATTGGCCTCAGAATATGGCCATTCTGATATAAATGATAAAATTCCTCAGATAAGACCGAAAAAGTGTCTGGAAATATCAGCAACATGTGGACCTGACAACAGGTACACATGGGGGAAATCTTAACAAATGGCTTAAGTCATCTATTTTTCCACAAAGGTGCATGACATGCAGGCGCTAAAAAGTTGTCAGGAGTAGGTTTCAAACCATGCCTAAAGGGGAGTCTGCGAACTGAATGGCATAATGGTTATTTTCAACTCAATCGTGTTTTTTCCTTTTTATTTTAGGGTTTAACAAGGGATATCACTTATGACCTGTGGCTTGACTTTATATGCGGCGAGTTCGATTACCCTGCAGACCATAAGAGTGTCTTCAGAATATGGCCATTTTGACATGATTTTAAAAATGCCTTAGATAGGATCAAGGAAGTGTCTGGAGCTATCTGTCAGGGTAAGAGTGACAACAGGTCCACATGTCAAAATGGGGGAAACCTTAGCAAATGGCTTAATGGTTATTCATGAGGATTGTGTTGTTGTATTGTTGAGTGTATCATGGGATCTCACCTGAAATCTGTGGCTTGACTACAAACCTGTAACCTATGCTACTGTAGCCTAGAGAGCTAGAAGAATGGATAACCAGGTGTGTAAAGGTGTGAGGTGGGATAGATGGCCTGCCGTCCTATCCCAAATGGACACCTAATCCTTATGTACTTGAGGAGATCTGAGAGGATGCGGATTGGTATAAGAAACACGATTAAACTTCCACCTCCGGAGGGGTCAAAAAGATGCATTTTCATTGTCGGCAGGATTCGAACATGCACGAGAAGATCCTGATGTATTTTAGTCCATATCCTTAAGCAAGTGAAGCATATGTGAACCCCTGACAACAGCGCCCTAAAGGATAAACTCTCCTTGGTCATTCCAAGTAGCGGTCCCCTTTGAGTCTTTTATCTTGTTCACAATGTATCTAACATTTTTCCTGTTACGTGCCGGAACATGGGTTAACATGTCCTGCATAACTTTATCTTCAACAGGCATTTGATCTTCAGCCGGTAAGCTCGCAGGTACAGGCATTACAGGGGCTTGGCTCTCGCTAGGCTCGTCATCTTTTAAAGGGTCCGGTAGGGAAAGCGTTAAATGGCTGGTCTCTCTCTCCCCTTGTTTCACCAAGGCCAAATATCTTTGCAATAGGTTTGTGTATTTTTGGACCTTCTCATAGGGGTTCAATCCTTTTCGGTTCAAAATATCCTTCATGGCCGTATCCAAAAATGTTCCGCTGTTTGTCTGATATTTTCAGGACCCTGCACATGTTTTTTAAGTCTATCCAACTCTTGTTGTGGCACCAGATACATTTTATTGGCCATCACCCTCTGTGTTCAACCCCCACGTCTGGTAGCAATAAGGCTGGTGATGAAGGGCATGGCTATACTTAGTAACGGTAGAAGAAAACCCCCAGACTGTTGTATGCTATGTCTTTTCTTTTGAAGACTGGCCCTTTTATTGGGAAAGAGTTTGATTGCGGTCTTTTGTCTCTATAATTTTTTCAATTGTGTCAGGGTGAGTGGAATGCGTCCTTTGAGAAGATTCAAAGCAATCTCACATAGGGATAATATGAGATCTGAAGAACAGTGACCCAAGTTGGCCTTCCGTTCATTAGCTGTAGCCCCAATTAGGCTTCTCAAGAGGGGCAGGTATATTTTTAAATGCAGAGAAATAGCGGTTAATTTTTAGGAATGTACGCAGCCGGCCACTCCCATGGGAACACACCGGTTCGTAGCCTCAGGTATCCTGGAGTATTTGCTTTTAAATCCAGGATTAAATAAGAAAATGGTGCTTTGGTAGCGTCCTCACAGCTCTCCATAAAGTGAGATTTCCTTCACGGGTACATCTGCTGAGCTGGAGTGTTCATTTGTAGTTTGTCTCTAGGATTTTAGAACAAAACCATGTAATTGGCGTTCAAACTGATGGTGTGGCTATTTTTACCTTGGTGAAAGACATTCTACACCAAGTAAAGCACGGACAAGTTTCTATGATGAGTATATTGGGTAAAAGCTCGGGCAATTTCGGGATGTTCGCTACCTGCTAATAGCATATCGTCCAAAAGCAGCAGATTGTTTTTATGAGGAGGGAGAAGTTCAGACAGGGATTCAGGTATTCCTTCAACAAACTTGATTTTTATTTTCTTCAACAATTCATCATACAGAGGTTGTTAACACGAATAACACCACACAATATTATCAGGCTTTTGAGATAACACATGTTCAGAATTCTCTAAAATACTTTTTACAAAACACGTTAGAGAGAATAAAGTAGATGGCACGGGTCAACATTTTGATTTATGGCCCTGTGTCCAGATGACGCGTACATGTCCAAATATGGGCCTCCGGCCAGGACATCCTGTTCCTGTTGTCACGTGTTAGAGGGTGTGTTATTTTATATCTATATTGCATCTATTCCTTTGAAGTTGTCATGCTGATTGATGTCTAGGGACCTGGTTGAACTGGGGGGGGGGGGGGGGTTCTGTGTTTGAACACAGAAGAGTATGACCCCACACCCCCAGTTTTTTTGCCCTTATGGTTGCTATCTATGAAGCAGGAATGTCCGGGGTATTGGCTGTGGCAGATGCATTATAAATAAAGTCCAGAACAAGGCATGCGACCCCAGAACAGTAAACAAGATTTTTTAAATTAACATGGATTTTGTGATCAGTGGCAAAGCTGTGATGACGAACAACGGAAGCAGGACCGTGGCTGAAACATAGAGAAAGGGCCAAGTATAATGCCACAATATACGATGCACCAAAAAAGCGGTTTTAAGTGTGTATAGAACCCAGATACCGCCCGCAACTGCGCTGAAAGATCAAGTGCTGATGTCTAATGGACAGCAATGGGGGTATCTGTTTGATTACCTGGCCTGTAGAGTGAACCTCTATACGGTAGCCGAAGGAGAAGAATATACCGACCAGACATTAGGAGTGGACTATGGGGTTCAAGACTGGATGGTTTTTCGCAAGGTTTTGTGTCCCGAACTGAGACTTATCACCAAGGGGTATAGCTTGTTCACAGGCTACGAGACCTGTTGGGAAGATATCCCTTACTCCTCAGAAAGAGTATTTCACAGGGTGAAAATACAAAGAAAGAATGGACTTCCATGTGGCTGCGTGGAGTTCTATATCAGCAACGAGAAAACCCGCAACCAAAACATTCATGATGGAGGCCTGACTGGGGATTTTAGGTTGCGCATGCTTATACCTTTTAAAAGTTGTGATTTAATGGAATTGAGAATGTTAGAGTTGTTGGATGCTCTGTTTGTACAGAGCCAACAGCGACAGAGCATTGTTCATGTAAGGAAGTGCATAATATATACGAATCCCGAGGATTATGATTCAAAGGAGCCCCAAGAAGGTACATCGTCAGAAGAAAACTAAGTACGCGGCTGCGTTAACCACGCCCTGATACCCAAAGGACTAGTTCAACAATAAAAGAAGGGTCCTTAAAACCTACAGTTCTTCACTTACGCATATACCATGGATATTCCTACCACATACCTGGACTCCGAAACGTCATGGGGGCCCGACCCTAAGGATTCTATGCCTCGCAGCCCAACATTCTACTCCCCCCTGGCAAGACCCACGACACCCCCTACATGTACACAGCCTGAGGACGTGTTCGATGGGGTGTTCGGTACTATTTTTGTGGACACCATCAAGGCCTCTGTAGCCACGCTTTTAGACGTGGTGATTGGAGAGTATATACGAGAAAAATGCATCGGTTGTGATATCAATCACCCCAGCCAGCTCAGGCATCCTTGCCTATATGACCCCCCAAGATACTACTTCCTCAACCATTTTGAGGCACTGGTGAAAAGACTTTGGTCCTGCAGGTTAATACCATCGCTGGTCAGAGCCCTGGAGTCTATGGGTCTTGTGCCGTCTATTCCCAGAGTTTACGGGGTAACCGAGGCTTTCCTACATGAACTGAAGGAGGCGATCTACATCCACGAGAAACTCAAAGAAATCCGACACACCCTGGTGGACGATAACAAATACTGGGAAGCTGTGGTGGCTGATGTGATGACTTTCTGGCTCAATAAACCCCAAGAGACCGAGTGACAATTTGTTTTTTAGATGTAAAGCAAATGGGTAACTATGTGTATACGATGTTAGAGAGAATAAATGTAAAAAAAATATTTTGAGAGAACTTGCAAATGTAACGCATCAAATTATTGAAAATAAAGTGAACAATGTATCGTTCTACACAACCCACAATTCCTGGACTAATGTAGAGCGTGTGCTGAAAATGGAACAAATCATGAATCATGTACGACATGCGGGCGAGAGTCTACAATGGACACAATTGGTATCCCGTCTTGGGGATGATTCTGAAGAACTAGAAACAACTTTGTCTAAGATTTTACTTTATTTGTTTGAAACACCATTTAATTGTAACCTGTATCATATTTGTTGTTTATATACTTACATAGCGGATGTGTGCGTTTTAAAAAATTCTGTGACACAAGCCTGTTAATCTAAACCAAATATACAGGGTGTTGCATGATGTGATCATTGAGAAAACGGGGACAGGTATCCTGCAACGAATTCTGAATTGTCTGTATACGTAATACATCATGTTTTCTTGAAAATAAAAATCCAAAAATGAAAATGAAATGTTGTCGTTATTTGAAAGTGTCTCATTAACGTTATTGTACCTCAGAGAGGCAAGAAGGATGGCGGAGCAGATGTTGAAAAACATTTATTATAATCCCTCTAACCCTGGATCTTATGGGGGAACGTTTAAAGAGAGCTATAGCCGAAGAAACAGGTAGCCGGTAAAGTGATGCTAAAGTGAATGAGTGGTTATCAGAGCAGGATGGGCACACTCTACATAAACCCGTAAGAAAACCATTTCCAATAAATATAGTTTTTTTCTACCCAACGCTTGTCCCAATTTCAGGCGGATCTATGTGACATGCAGGCCCTTGCAGAGAAAAATGATGGAAATCGCTACATGCTAACAGTTATAGATATTTTCTCTAAAATAGCTTTTGTAAGGGTCTTAAAAAATAAGAGCGGGGCAGAGGTGACCCAGGCCTTTGACTCTATCTTGAATAATACTTTTCAGAAACTCATGAACAAGCACAATATAGTACATTTTGCTACAGGCTCGGATTTGAAAGCTTCAGTTGTTGAACGCTTTAACAGTACTCTGAAGGAGCGGATGTGGCGCTATTTTACAGCTCACAACACGCATAGATATAGTTCAAGATTTAGTAATGGGGTACAACAACAGCTACCATAAGAGTATACGTATGAAACCCTCCGAGGTCTCTTCTGAAAACTCTTTTAACGTCTTTAAAAATCTGTATGGTTTGTTCCCCCTTCGCCGTAAGAATTTTTTTTTAAATTAATTGTGGGGGACTTGGTGTGTATATCCAAGTTGAGGGGTGTTTTCGACCAAAAATATGAGCAAGGCTATATTGCCGGTCTACAAATTAAAAGATTATGACGGGGAACTTAGAGGGATCTTTTTATGAGAAGGAATTACAGAAGGTACAGTTGGGTAAAGACAAAGTCTTTCACGTGGAGGAGATACTCGATCAAAAGAGAGAAAAGGGTCAAAAAATGGGTGCTGGTCCACTGGAAAAACTGGCACCAAAAGTTCAACAGTTGGGTATTAAGAGCACGATGTGGTGGAGGCATCGGGGGTTAACTTAAACCCTCATGCATGATAAAATACACCATCATTCGCGTGTACACAGGAGTGCATCATGGAACACAGCGGCTTCTACCTGACTCTCCCCAGTAATGCGTCTGCACATATATCGTAATAATCAGAGTTTGAATTATACAACCAATTTTCCAAAGCCTATAGAGTTTTCAGAGGGCTGCTCCTAATCTCAGCTCATTACCTGTATAAAAGACACCTGGGAGCCAGAAATCTTTGATTGAGAGGGGGTCAAATACTTATTTCCCTCGTTAAAATATAAATCAATTTATAACAATTTTGACATGCGTTTTTCAGATTTTTTTTGTTGTTATTCTGTCGCTCACTGTTCAAATAAACCTACCATTAAAATTATAGATCATTTCTTGTCAGTGGGCAAACGTACAAAATCAGCAGGGGATCAAATTCTTTTTTCCCCCACTAACTTAAAACCTAACAACAACATAGACCTACTGTAGGACCCATAACGTCACCTAACAACAACAAAGATCTAGGACTATAAATCACTTAATATTTCAGGTGAAACATGGACAATAAAATGTCTTTGTCATGACATTTCATAACCTGATCACTAGATACTTTTGTGAATAATCCCACTAGGCTACTCTGTAATGTCATTCTAAATGTCCTGAATAAGAAAATAGCTGTGTGTGTTGTACAATAGCCTATCCATCAAGGAACAGTTCTCGACACATTATGAGCTAAGTATCTCTGTGTCCAAACAGACTAACGAGACCCTATTGTAAATCAAGCAGACAATAACACATTATAAGCATCAATTTGTTAGGGATGTTGGATCCAACGTGGAGCCCAGCATAACTGTCTTTACCAGAGTAATGAATGAAGAAGCACTTTGGTTGTTGTTGCATGTCGTGATGTTCGTCATTTGACTGGAATTCAGAAAATGATTTCCTGGATCAGCTGACTGAACAGCTACAGTATTAAGAATTGTGTGTAATTATTGAAGAACCGCGTTAATGACAGTATCCATTTGGGTGTTGTCTATAAAGTTAATGTGACTCTCGGTTAGAACCATTTGATTTAGCAAACTGAAAATATTTCCAACTCTCGATAACCACTTGGCATTGAAAGGGAAAATGAAATGCTCTGATCCAGTGGAAATGTCATAAAATCCCTGATGACTTTTTATTCTTTGCACAAATAGCCTGGAGCTGTGTCGATACAAAACTCACTAGAGCGGTAAACTTGAGGGCCCAAAATATTTTATACAATGTTGCAAGCTTCCTATTGCTAGTTTTGGAGACCCAGTTGATAGTTGATACAATGTTTCAAGTTGGTTGTAGACAGGCCAAGTGCAGCCAATAATGTGATTAATAAAGGACATTTATTTTTAACAGGATATTTCACTGGAGGCTGCAATGTTTTAATTTGCTTTATTTATGATGACAGTAAAAAATGACCTTAAGATTTGTATGATTTTCATTTAGATAGTTGATTTTATTAAACGGGGTGTGTCGATATATGGAAAAATACACTTTATAACATTTCAACCAATCGTTTGGTAGAATGAACAGACGACTCTTGGTTGACCAAGATATATTTTAGTTGAGAAACAAGGCTCCGTGCAGATTTCGACACAATGTCCCCCTCCTCTTCTTTTACTGTAACATCCTCCTCTTCTTTCACTCTAAACGCGTCTTCCTCTTCTTTCACTGAAACGTCTTCCTCTTCTTCTTTCACAGTAACAGACTCACCCTCTACTTCTTTTTTGTGATGTAACAGCCTCCTCTTCGAGGAGAGTTTCTTTCTCCGTTCTGCAGACCTCTTCTTTATCAGGAGGAGAGTAGCTTAGTGAACTCATAGTCGGAGATGTTAGTTAGCTAGCATTAGCGACTAGACTAGTTCTAAGCTAATTTAGGAAACCAGCTAAATCAAATCAAATCAAATTTATTTATATAGCCCTTCGTACATCAGCTGATATCTCAAAGTGCTGTACAGAAACCCAGCCTAAAACCCCAAACAGCAAGCAATGCAGGTGTAGAAGCACGGTGGCTAGGAAAAACTCCCTAGAAAGGCCAAAACCTAGGAAGAAACCTAGAGAGGAACCAGGCTATGTGGGGTGGCCAGTCCTCTTCTGGCTGTGCCGGGTGGAGATTATAACAGAACATGGCCAAGATCTTCAAATGTTCATAAATGACCAGCATGGTCGTATAATAATAAGGCAGAACAGTTGAAACTGGAGCAGCAGCACGGCCAGGTGGACTGGGGACAGCAAGGAGTCATCATGTCAGGTAGTCCTGGGGCATGGTCCTAGGGCTCAGGTCCTCCGAGAGAGAGAAGAAAAAAAAGAGAGAATTCGAGAGAGCATATGTGGGGTGACCAGTCCTCTTCTGGCTGTGCCGGGTGGAGATTAAAACAGAACATGGCCAAGATGTTCAAATGTTCATAAATGATCAGCATGTTCGAATAATAAGAAGGCAGAACAGTTGAAACTGGAGCAGCAGCACGGCCAGGTGGACTGGGGACAGCAAGGAGTCATCATGTCAGGTAATCCTGGGGCATGGTCCTAGGGCTCAGGTCCTCTGAGAGAGAGAAGGAGAGAATTAGAGAATGCACACTTAGATTCACATAGGACACCGAATAGGACAGAAGTACTCCAGATATAACACACTGACCCTAGCCTCCCGACACATAAACTACTGCAGCATAAATACTGGAGGCTGAGACAGGAGGGGTCAGGAGACACTGTGGACCCATCCGAGGACACCCCAGGACAGGGCCAAACAGGAAGGATATAACCCCACCCACTTTGCCAAAGCACAGCCCCCACACCACTAGAGGGATATCTTCAACCACCAACTTACCATCCTGAGACAGGGCCGAGTATAGCCCACAAAGATCTAGCTGACAAACAACAACAGCTAGCTGACAAACAACGTAAATAATTAATTAAATGGGCCACAAGTACATACGACAGAAGTGTGTTTAATAGACAGCGACTAATATACACCAAAACAGTGTAAAGAGCGTGAATGTTGTAGCTATGTTTGCTAGAAAGCTACCGAGATGTCTGACTAGCTGTTGTTGTTGAAGGAGCGTCCCATCCACGAGATTTTGTGTTTCTGCATCAATATGGACTTTTAACATATTCAAATCCTTTGGAGTAATTTTAACCCCAGCCAAAAGCACCTAAGATAAATAGGACGTTTATTTCAAATCAAAATCAAATCACATTTTATTGGTCACATACACACGTTTAGCAGATATTATTGTGAGTGTATCGAAATGCTTGTGGTTCTAGCTCTGACAGTGCAGTAATATCTAACAAGTAATATCTAACAATTTCACAACATATACCCAATACACACACATCTAAGTATTTGAATCTAGGTTTCTCTGTAGACATGGTCCATCCCACCAGAGGGTGGAGGGGCTCCTGTATCAGTGGTTTTGACCAGATAGACACCTGCAGGCACACAGTATAGTGCCTCCCATGTACTCTCCTAAAATTTAACTTTTCTATACCACGTATAAAAACTGTGTACAAAACTCTGCCAGTGATAGAAAACTCTGCCAGCGGTATACAGTGCATTCGTTAAGTATTCAGACCCCTTCACTTTTTCCACATTTTGTTACATTACAGCCTTATTCTAAAATTGAATCATTTTTCATCCTCATTATTTTACACACAATACTCCACAATGACAAACCTAAAACAGGTTTTTAGCCATTTTTACAAATGTATTTACTTAAGTATTCAGAACCTTTGCTATGAGACTCGAAATTGATGCATCCTGATTCCACTAATCATCCTTGAGATGTTTCTACAACTTGATTGGAGTCCATCTGTGGTAAATTCAATTGATTGGACATGATTTGGAAAGGCACACACCTCTCTATATAAGGTCACACAGTTCACAGTGCATGTCAGAGCAAAAACGAAGCCACGAGTTCAAAGGAATTGTCCATAGAGCGCTGAGACATGATTGTGTCAAGGCACAGGTACCAAAAAAGGTGCCAAAAAATGTCTGCAGCATTGAAGGTCCCCAAGAACACAGTAGCCTCCATCATTCTTAAATGGAAGAAGTTTGGAACCACCAAGACTCTTCCTAGAGCTGGCCGCCATGCCAAACAAAGCAATCGGTGGAGAATGGCCTTGGTGACCAAGAACCCGATGGTCACTCTGACAAAGCTCCAGATTTCCTCTGTGGAGATGGGAGAACGTTCCAGAAGGACAATCATCTCTGCAGCACACCACCAATCAGGCCTTTATGGTATAGAGGCCAGATGGAAGCTACTCCTCAGTAAAAGGCACATGACAGCCCGCTTGGAGTTTGCCAAAACGCACCCAAAGGACTCTCAGACCATGAGAAACAAGATTCTCTGGTCTGATTAAAACAAGATTGAACTCTTTGGCCTGAATGTCATGTGTCACGTCTGGAGGTTAATTGGCACCATCCCTACGGTGAAGCATGGTGGTGGCAACATCATACTGTGGAGATGTTTTTCAGCAACAGTGAAAATTGTCCACTTGATATTGGTGTAATTTCTCACTAATTTTGTCAGTAGGAAAGTTAATATCCCTTCAGGCACACACATTTGTTCTTTGTTATTATGAAGGTAATTTGTGTAGAATGTACTTTTCCCCATTCATTCACCCCATCTCTATATTGCTTATTTATATTCAGTGGCCTGACTGCATCCAGACTGTCAAAGGCCCATCCTGGTAGATCTAAACCTAATGCAGCTTGGAGTGATCGGATGACAGAAGTCACATTTTGGTGCCAGGTGTAACAAGTCATCCATATCCATTTGAGTGTTTTATATCATTTGACTAAATGTGTTTTTCTGTGTTGCAGGGGCCGTTATGAAATGGAACAGCAAGGCCACAGAACCTGACATAAGCAGAGCTGTGGGAGACCACCTCAAGCCCCTGGTAGAGCCGGGGTGGTGTTTATAACTCCACCACACCTTCAGCAGGCTTGAAAAGTGGGATTGATCCATTTGTTTACCTCAGTTCTTACTAGTTGAATCTTTTGACATATTGTTGAATTCAAAGATATTAATTTTCAACAAATGCACTGGGTTGGTTGAAAAGTGATACTAAACTTTCTCATACTAAGATGGACAAAGATATGTTGCTTTTGCACATATTTGTTCATTGGTTTAGCAAGAGTTTATTGGTCAGTCATTGGGTTAATTTTTTTTGCAATATGTTCAAATCAAGCTTTATTTATAAAGCACATTTCAGACAAGGATGCAACAATGGCTTCACAGGAAAAAATAATTTAAATAAACAGAAAAATGTACAACTTACATAAGAGGATAAAAAACAGATTAACAACTGAAAGACTAATGAGCATTCTAAGGAAATGCCATTGGATGCCATATACAACCCAAAATAGAACCATGTTTTTTTTAGGAGGGGTTCTCAAAGACACTATGTGGGTGTCCACTGAAAATTGACTAGTAAAACAACTGGGACCTGAAAGACACACACCATGAGACCCACTAAATCTGCCCAAGAAGAGGCAAACAAAAGAAAAACCCACACCGAACTTAAAGACAGGCGGTGAACCTTAAGGTGTTGACTCCACATCTATCAAGACAACTGAGGCACTGGGCCAAACACTCTAAAATATAACCTGGACCAGCTCATGGGAAACACCTTCCCAATAACGAGATGGACAAGCCAGCACAGGTATAACACATACTGTGCTGCCATCCTGTTAGAAGGTAGCAGAATTCGTTCTGCACGCATAGAAGCAGCTAAAAACAACGCTGCGGTGCAGGTCTTTCAGTGTAGTTATTACTTGTCAGGCTTCAGCCTTGGAAAATATTTGTTTGTAAGTTCGATTCAAGCATTTAGCTGGTGATGATAATCTTGTTATTGATAGAGTTGCTTACATTTCAATGTTGGTTGGTTGCATTTACTCACACAAATTGCAAAGCCTTTCATGTATGTCGTTAGCTGTATTACTTTGCTCGTGCGTTATGCAAACGAATTGTAAAATATACAATACTGTAGTTTTGTTACTGTTTCTAGTGTAATATGCTTTGTTATTCTGCATAGATGGTTGTACATTATTAGAGTAATGAAAGGAGTTTACCATAGGAGAAATAATTAGCTATAGGAGTAATAATTAGCAATATGGTTTGGCATCATGCCAGATGCATGGTACCTTAACACGTGCTTTGTATTTATGCAACTTCAAATGTATAATGTACAGCTACAGTATATCGGTGTGAATTGAATACTAAAGTATATTATTTTCTGTATTTTGCAGTTTCACAACATAAACGTTTTCAATATATTCATTCAAGAAAAGTCACGCCTTGGGAGTTTTATTAAGACTTAGTTGTTAGCTATCTGTCTAGTTTTGCATGGGAACGCAACTCAAGGGCAGAATACATACTGACTAACGAGGTGACACCAATCAGTGCGTCCTACGTGCCAACGAGCTAGACGTGATGACGGGTTATACGTGTTAAAGTCCAACCTCAAAACATAAATGGAAAAAACAAAGCCTTAACACCTTCCCCCTTAGACAACAAATATATCCTATATTTTTGTTGTACAAGTTTGCTCACCACCAACAGAAAACAACTTCCATTTCTCATTATAATCAACTACAATGCTTCACCTTCTACCTATATAAACATGGTGTCTACTGGCTGTCAACAATTAAAAACATGTACAGTGGGGCAGTGGGCGGTGTGTTTGGGATCATTGTCATGCTGAAAGACCCAGCCACGTTTCATCTTCAATGCCCTTGCTGATGGAAGGAGGTTTTCACTCAAAATCTCACGATACATGGCCCCATTCATTATTTCCTTTACACGGATTAGTCGTCCTGGTCCCTTTGCAGAAAAACAGCCCCAAAGCATGATGTTTCCACCCCCATGCTTCACAGTAGGTATGGTGTTCTTTGGATGCAACTCAGCATTCTTTGTCCTCCAAACACGACGAGTTGAGTTTTTACCAAAAAGTTCTATTTTGGTTTCATCTGACCATATGACATTCTCCCAATCTTCTTCTGGATCATCCAAATGCTCTTTAGCAAACTTCAGACGGGCCTGGACATGTACTGGCTTAAGCAGGGGGACACATCTGACACTGCAGGATTTGAGTCCCTGGCGGGGTAGTGTGTTACTGATGGTAGGCTTTGTTACTTTGGTCCCAGCTATCTGCAGGTCATTCACTAGGTCCCCCCGTGTGGTTCTGGGATTTTTGCTCACCGTTCTTGTGATCATTTTGACCCCACGAGGTGAGATCTTGCGTGGAGCCCCAGATCGAGGGAGAATATCAGTGGTCTTGTATGTCTTCCATTTCCTAATAATTGCTCCCACAGTTGATTTCTTCAACCCAAGCTGCTTACCTATTGCAGATTCAGTCTTCCCAGCCTGGTGCAGGTCTACAATTTTGTTTCTGGTGTCCTTTGACAGCTCTTTGGTCTTGGCCATAGTGGAGTTTGGAGTGTGACTGTTTGAGGTTGTGAACAGGTGTCTTTTATACTGATAACAAGTTCAAACAGGTGCCATTAATACAGGTAACGAGTGGAGGACAGAGGAGCCTCTTACAGAAGAAGTTACAGGTCTGTGAGAGGCAGACATCTTGCTTGTTTGTAGGTGAACAAATATTTATTTTCCACCATAAATTTTTTTCCTCATTTTGTCTGTCATAGTTGAAGTGTACCTATGATGAAAATTACAGGCCTCTCTCATCTTTTTAAGTGGGAGAACTTGCACAATTGGTGGCTGACTAAATACTTTTTTGCCCCACTGTAATTGGTACCATTGGATAGAAAATACTTTGAATTTGTGGACATTTTTAAATAATGTATGAGACTGTAAAACAATTTATATGGTAGGCGAAAATCGAAAGAAAAACCAACCGGAATATATATATTTTTTTGTTGAGGTCCCAGGCTCTTATAATGGAAAACTATGGGTCCTATGCAATTCTATGCAATTCTAGCTCCCAGATTGCAATTCCTATGGCTTCTAATAAATGTCAACAGTCTTTGATCATTGTTTCAGACTTGTTTCTTCCCACTTTGGCACAAAGAGTCCCAGTGGAAAATCAGTCTGTCGGCTCGCGATGAAGAGGACGCACGCCCGCTAATTTTCCTTTTCTATTGAACATACTTATTTCCGTATGAAATATGATAGTTTATTTACATTGTAGAGTACCTGAGGATTGAATAGAAATGTAGTTTGACTTGTTTGCACAAAGTTAAGCGGTAGCTTTTTGGATTGCTTTGTCTGCATGTTGAACGAGTGGTTTTACTAAAATCGATGGCACCAACTAAACAGACTTTTTGGGATATAAAGAAGGATTTTATCTAACAAAATTACCATTCATGTTGTAGCTGGGACCCTTGGGATTGCAAACAGAGAAAGATTTACAAAAGTAAGTGATTTATTAATCGCTATTTGTGATTTTATGAAGCCTGTTCTGGTTGAAAAATATGTTGATGTGGGGCGCCGTCCTCAAACAATAGCATGGTATACTTTCGCTGTAAAGCCTATTGTAAATCAGACAGTGCATTTAGATTAACACATTACTTTAGGATTATAATTGTAAGGCTCACTTGAATCTCCTCCTTAATATGTTTGTGTTATTGTCGCAAATCAACTGCCTTATACTTTTTTTTAAAACACTTCAACCAGTAAAATTCTCTTCGGCTAGCTTTGCCATCAGCCTGACAGTGAGGGGTTGTACATTAAGTGTTTATCAAATTGGCCCAGAACTTCACCTAACAATAACATATACCTACTGTAGGATCCATAACTTCACCTAACAATAACACAGACCTACTGTAGGACCCATAACTTCACCTAACAACAACATAGACCTACTATAGGACCCATAACTTCACCTAACAATAACATAGACCTAGGATTATATGTCATCAATATTTCAGGTGAAAAATGGAAACTAAAATGTCTGTCATGCCATTTCATAACCTGATCAGAAGATAATTTTGTGAATAATCCCACAATGCTACTCTGTAATGTGTTGTCATTCTAAATGTCCTGAATAAAGGAAAATGTGTGTTGTACAATAGCCTATCCATCAAGGAACAGTTCTCTACACATTATGAGCTAAGTATCTCTGTTTGCAAACAGACTAAAGAGACCCTACCTGTAAATCAAGCAGACAATAACACATTATAAACATCAATTTGTTAGGGATGTTGGATCCAACATGGAGCACAGCATAACTGTCTTTACCAGAGTAATGAAAGAAGAACCACTTTGCTTGTTGTTGCATGTCGTGATGTTTGTCATTTGACTGTCAAAACAATTGTCCGACAGCAATATCCAGTATGTAAGTTGAAGTTCATCATATAACGTTCTGACTATAACTACTGCTCCCGGAAGGAGGGAAACTAGTTTTTCATAATTAAGATACGTTTGGGAAACCGGGACCAGATATCCAGTTTCCTCTTCCTTTTTCGATATAACAGTCATCTCCCCCTCCTCTTTCAATCCATAAACTGCATCCTCCTCTCCTTTTACTGTAACATCCTCTTCCTCTTTCACTCTGAACGCGTCTTTTTCTTCTTTCACAGTAATGGCCTCACCCTCTACTTCTTGTTTTTTACTGTGATATCCTCCTCTTCCTCCATCCAGCAGACCTTATCTTCTTTAAGAGAGTAGCTTAGTGACCGCATGGTTGGAGATGTTAGCTAGCTAGGCTAATGCTAACTTAACCAGCCGCTAGCTGATTAATTCTTGTGACTCCCCATCCCAGATCCGGGAGTGTAATCATCGCCTGACACTAATTAGCATAACGCAACGGACATAAATATCCCTAGAAAATATTCCTATTCATGAAAATCACAAATGAAATATATTGAGACACAGCTTAGCCTTTTGTTAATCACCCTGTCATCTCAGATTTTCAAAATATGCTTTACAGCCAAAGCTAGACAAGCATTTGTGTAAGTTAATCAATAGCCTAGCATAGCATTATGCCTTGCTAGCAGCAGGCAAAATTGTCACAAATCAGAAAAGCAATCAAATTAAATTGTTTACCTTTGATGAACTTCGGATGTTTTCACTCACGAGACTCCCAGGTAGATAGCCAAAGTTCATTTTTCCCAAAATATTATTTTTGTAGGCGAAATAGCTCCGTTTGTTCTTCATGTTTGGCTGAGAAATTGCCCAGAAATTGCAGTCACGGAAACTGTGAAAAATATTCCAAATTAGCTCCATAATATCGACAGAAACATGGCAAACGTTGTTTATAATCCATCCTCAAGGTGTCTTTCTAATATCTATTCAATAATATATCCGTCGGGACAATTCGATTTTCAGTAGGACCGATTGGAGTAATGGCTACCTCTGTATTTTACGTGAGAATCTCTACGGCTATTCTTCAACATAAATGCGTAAAACTACGTCACCATGCTGTAGACACCTTGTTGATGGCACATTCACAGCTCAATAGGGACTCATTGGAACGCAGCGCTTTCAAAACCTGGGGCACTTCCGGATTGGATTTTTCTCAGGCTTTTGCCTGCAACATCAGTTCTGTTATACTCATAGACAATATCTTTACAGTTTTGAAACGCTAGAGTGTTTTCTATCCAAAGGTGTCAATTATATGCATATTCTAGCATCTTGTCCTGACAAAATATCCCGTTTGAAACGGGAACGTTTTTTTCCCAAAAATCAAAATACTGCCCCTAGAGTCGCAACTAATAACAACACCGTAAATATGAAATTAAATTGGATAACTAACTAGACGACAGAAGTGGGTTTAAAACACAGTGGCTAATAAACACTAAAGCGTCTAAAGAGCTTTATTGGTTCGGCTATTTTGTCTAGCAAGCTACCGAGGTGTCTGACTAACTGTTGCTGCTGTTGAAAGAAGCTTTCCGTCCACTAGATTATACGTCACACTAGCAGCATTGCCTTAAAGTCCCACACCACCAGTGGGTGACGCAGTTGAGTAAAATGTATATTTTATCTTCAGACAACAAGTTAAAGTGTAGGAAGCATGAGTTTTTATTCACCAGTGTAACAATACAGTGTGGTTAAAGACTTAGTAACTTAGTGGTATTGAAGATCTGGTTACCTATAAGCACAAACATGTTTTTGAGTCCTTACATATTTATTTACTTATTTCCAGATATCTTCGAAACTTCCCACAATGCACTATTTCTCAACGTCATATGGAGGATCTACTCTGTGCTTCAGAGTTTGTATGCGTGCTCGGTATCTAGCTCAAGCTTTCAAATGTTAGCCACACCTCATGCTTTCCATGTACTGTGTGGTTGTGTTATCTAGTGCGAACCCGTTAGCACGGTAGGCTCTGGTGACTTCTTGCCGTGGGCACAAAACGAAAGAGAAAATCATACGTGCTTGCTCATTTTTATTTTGTCAACTTTTCGGTAGGGATGTTACGTTTGATACCAGAGCGTCCAAATCGCAAAACAGTAAACTTCAAAGCAGTGTGCTGATACCTGTATCACTTTATCAGCAGCACATGATTAATGACATCTGAAGCTTCATTTCGTCGAACAACCACCTGATTGGTTTGGTATTGGGCTTGTTTGACACTGCAGGCAACTGCCAACTGACTGATCTACAAATCACCTTACATCATAAATAACTACTCATTATTATTTATAAATCAGTCAGCCAGTCACCATTTACCCACAATGCAGCATGGATTTGATGCTCTCAAACATGGCCAGTGGTTTAGTATATTACATAAAGGCTACGCTGCGCACGCTCTAGGGCATGTGGGACATCTTCTATAATAATGTGACTGTTCTAAATTCTGTGTTGCTCAAACCTGTTGAACCTACATTACCATTCAAAGGTTTGGGGTCAATTAGAAATGTCCTTATTTTCCATGAAAACACACATGAAATGAGTTGCATAATGAATAGGAAATATAGTCAAGACGTTGACAAGGTTAAAAATAATGATTTATAATTGGAATAATAATTGTGTCCTTCAAACGTTGCATTCGTCAAAGAATCCTCCATTTGCAGCAATTACAGCCTTGCAGACCTTTGGCATTCTAGTTGTAATTTTGTTGAGGTAATCTGAAGAGATTTCACCCCATGCTTCCTGAAGCACCTCCAACAAGTTGGATTGGCTTGATGGGCACTTCTTACATATCATACGGTTAAGCTGCCCCCACAACAGCTCAATAGGGTTAAGATCCAGTGACTGTGCTGACCACCCCATTGTTTAACACTTTTTTTGGTTACTACATGATTCCATATGAGTTCTTTTATAGTTTTGATGTCTTCACTATTATTCTACAATGTAGACAATAGTTAAAATAATGAAAAAACATTGAATTTGTAGGTGTGTCCAAACAATTGACAGGTACTGTGTATGCACTGTGAAGGAGAACTGATCCTAGATCTGTACAAAGGCATAACATCTACAGCAGGAACAACTGTCTGTGTTAAAAAGGCCCAGCTGAAATCGAATTGAGCTATTTAAAATGACATATTTGAATGTCAAATTATTTGTTCTGTTTGTCAATACAAGACGGGGTCTGTGGAGGCTTGGCATATTAGTGGTAGATTTGGGGGAGAATTTGACATGTCAGTTGGAAAAGTGATAGATTTTTGGTGGGACCCTTGTCACGACAGCTTATCAGTGAGCAGCTTCCCTTCCCCCACATCTCAGGCAATTCTGTTACTCACAACACTTCCCCTGCTTTCATCAACAATGGAGTAGCTTCCCCTGCTTTCATCAACAATGGAGTAGCTTCCCCTGCTTTCATCAACAATGGAGTAGCTTCCCCTGCTTTCCTCAACAATGGAGTAGCTGTAACGGCGTTCTTCGTTTGTAGAAAGAGAGTCGGACCGAAATGCAGCGTGGTGGTTACTCATGTCTTTAATGAATGAAAAGTGACGATACATGAAATAACTATACAAAATACGAAAACAACAAACGGAACGTAAAACTTATTACAGCCTATCTGGTGAACACTACACAGAGACAGGAACAATCACCCACGAAAGACAAAGCGAACTCAGGCTACCTAAATACGGTTCCCAATCAGAGGCAACGAGAAGCACCTGACTCTGATCGAGAACCGCCTCAGGCAGCCAAGCCTACACTCGACACACCCCTAATCAACCACAATCCCAATGCCTACAAAAAACCCCAATACGACAACACAATAACCCATGTCACACCCTGGCCTGAACAAATAATAAAGAAAACACAAAATACTAAGACCAAGGCGTGACAGAACCCCCCCCCCCCCCCCAAGGTGCGGACTCCCGGACGCACCTCAAAACCAAATGGAGGGTCCGGGTGGGCGTCTGTCCATGGTGGCGGCTCCGGCTCGGGACGTGGACCCCACTCCATAAATGTCATAGTTCCTCCCCTTCGCGTCCTGGGATAATCCACCCTCGCCGCCGACCATGGCCTAATAGTTCTCACCCAGAACCCCACAGAACTGAGGAGCAGCTCGTGACTGAGGGGCATCTCGGGACTGAGGGACAGCTCGGGACTGAGGGGCAGCTCGGGACTGAGGGGCAGCTCGGGACTGAGGGGCAGCTCGGGACTGAGGCAGCTCGGGACTGAGGGGCAGCTCGGGACTGAGGGGCAGCCCGGAACTGAGGGGCAGCCCGGAACTGAGGGGCAGCCCGGAACTGAGGGGAAGCCCGGAACTGAGGGGAAGCCCAGTACTGAGAGGAAGCCCAGTACTGAGAGGAAGCCCAGTACTGAGATGAAGCTCAGGTAGGTAGTAGGCTCCGGTAGATCCTGGCTGGCTGGCGGATCTGGAAGATTCAGGTTGACTAGCAGATCTGGAAGATTCTGGTTGACTAGCAGATCTGGAAGATTCTGGTTGACTGGCGTATCTAGCTGCTCTATGCAGACTGACAGCTCTGACTGCTCCATGCAGGCTGACAGCTCCTTGCAGACTGGCAGCTCTTTGCAGACTGACAGCTCTGACTGCTCCATGCAGGCTGACAGCTCCTTGCAGACTGACAGCTCCTTGCAGACTGACCGCTCCCTGCAGACTGGCAGCTCCTTGCAGACTGACATCTCTGACTGCTCCATGCAGGCTGACAGCTCCTTGCAGACTGACAGCTCCTTGCAGACTGGCAGCTCCTTGCAGACTGGCAGCTCCTTGCAGACTGGCAGCTCCTTGCAGACTGGCAGCTCCTTGCAGACTGACAGCTCCTTGCAGACGTACAGCTCCCTGCAGACTGGCAGCTCCTTGCAGACTGACAGCTCTGACTGCTCCATGCAGGCTGACAGCTCCTTGCAGACTGACAGCTCCTTGCAGACTGACAGCTCCCTGCAGACTGGCAGCTCCTTGCAGACTGACAGCTCCATGCAGGCTGACAGCTCCTTGCAGACTGACAGCTCTGACTGCTCCATGCAGGCTGACAGCTCCTTGCAGACTGACAGCTCCTTGCAGACTGGCAGCTCCTTGCAGATTGACAGCTCCTTGCAGACTGGCAGCTCCTTGCAGACTGGCAGCTCCTTGCAGACTGACAGCTATGGCTGCTTCATGCAGACTGACAGCTCTGACTGCTCCATGCAGGCTGACAGCTCCTTGCAGACTGGCAGCTCCTTGCAGACTGACAGCTCTGGCTGCTTCATGCAGACTGACAGCTCTGACTGCTCCATGCAGGCTGACAGCTCCTTGCAGACTGGCAGCACCTTGCAGACTGACAGCTCCTTGCAGACTGACAGCTCTGACTGCTCCATGCAGGCTGACAGCTCCTTGCAGACTGACAGCTCCTTGCAGACTGACAGCTCCTTGCAGACTGGCAGCTCCTTGCAGACTGGCAGCTCCTTGCAGACTGACAGCTCCCTGCAGACTGACAGCTCCCTGCAGACTGACAGCTCTTTGCAGACTGACAGCTCTGGCTGCTTCATGCAGACTGACAGCTCCCTGCAGACTGGCAGCTTAGGCTGCTTCATGCAGGCAGGAGAGGAGAAAGGCTCTGGCTGCTCTAAACAGGCGGGAGACTCCGACAGCGCAGGAGGGAAGGAAGGCTCTGGCTGTGCTGAACAGGCGGGAGACTCCGACAGCGCAGGAGGGCAGGAAGGCTCTGGCTGTGCTGAACAGGCGGGAGACTCCGACAGCGCAGGAGTGGCGAGGCGCACTGTAGGCCTGATGCGTGGTGCGGGCACTGGTGATACTGGAGCGAGGACACGCACAGGAAGCCTGGTGCGGGGAGCTGCTACCGGAGGACTGGTGTGTGGAGGTGGCACAGGATGTGCAAGGCTAGGGATGTGCACAGGAGGCCTGGTGCGTGAGGCTGGCACCAACTTCACCAGCCGACTAACACGCACCTCAGGACGAGTATGGAGCGCTAACTCAGGTGCCATCAAATCCCCGACACGATCCGTCGGACGAATATGATATCTATAGCACCAAGCTAGCAACTCCCTCATTACTCTCCACTCCACTTTCCCCATTAACTCCTTCACAGTCTCTGCTTCGCTCACCTCTAACACCGGTTCTGGTTCTGGTCTCCTCCTTGGCTCCTCACGATAAACAAGGAGAGTTGGCTCAGGTCCATCTCCTGACTCAGCCACTCTCCCTCTGAGCCCCCCCCCCCCTCAATAAATTTTTTGGGGTGACTCTCGGGTTTCGCTCTGCGCCGCCGTGTCTGTTTCTCCAACTCCATTCGCCTATAGCCTTCTTCGCACTGCTCTAGCGAATCCCATGCGGGCTCCTGCACTCTCTCTGGGTCGGCCGCCCACCTGTCGATTTCTTCCCACGTCGTATACTCCATGCCATTGCTGTCCATAACGTCCTCCTTTCGCTTTTCCTGCGGTCGCTGCCTGTAACCACGCCGCTCGGTCCGTGTGTGGTGGGTGATTCTGTAACGGCGTTCTTCGTTTGTAGAAAGAGAGTCGGACCGAAATGCAGCGTGGTGGTTACTCATGTCTTTAATGGATGAAAAGTGACGATACATGAAATAACTATACAAAATACGAAAACAACAAACGGAATGTGAAACTTATTACAGCCTATCTGGTGAACACTACACAGAGACAGGAACAATCACCCACGAAAGACAAAGCGAACTCAGGCTACCTAAATACGGTTCCCAATCAGAGACAACGAGAAGCACCTGACTCTGATCGAGAACCGCCTCAGGCAGCCAAGCCTACACTCGACACACCCCTAATCAACCACAATCCCAATGCCTACAAAAAACCCCAATACGACAACACAATAACCCATGTCACACCCTGGCCTGAACAAATAATAAAGAAAACACAAAATACTAAGACCAAGGCGTGACAGTAGCTTCCCCTGCTTTCCTCAACAATGGAGTAGCTTCCCCTGCTTTCCTCAACAATGGAGTAGCTTCCCCTGCTTTCCTCAACAATGGAGTAGCTTCCCCTGCTTTCATCAACAATGGAGTAGCTTCCCCTGCTTTCATGGAAGAGCCCATTGAACTAAAGCCTTGCCATTTCAGATCTTTTTTAAAGGATTGGGGAATTTTTTACAATTACATAATAATATTTTATGTTTTACTCGTACGTCAGCCAGCATTGTGAATGGTGTCTGAGGTGGTGACACACTAGACCAAGGCAGTAATTGTAATACTTAGGTGTTTTTAGTCAGGCATGAAAGGTTTGTGGTGGTTCTGCGGTTATAAGTTAATGACCTTTGAATTCATCTCTGGCCATGCTGGCAGGGACTGAATCAAACCCAATGTCCAGTGGGATTGATCTGTTTGATCCAATTGTTTGTTTCAGTTTTCAGTTGTTGAATCATGTGACGTATTGTTGATTTAAAAAAATTTCATTTTCAACAAATGCACTGGGTTGGTTGAAAAGTGATAATAAACGCACATACCATGCACTATATTGACATAGTGGAAGATATACTGAATTTATACTGTTTTTCATACTAAGATTGACCAAACACATGTTGCTTTTGCACATATCTGTTCATTGGTTTAGCAAGACTCTGTTGATTGGTCAGTCATTGGGTTAATTTCTTTTGCAATATGTTCAAATCAAATCAAGCTTTATTTATACAGCACCTTTCAGACATGGATGCAACACAATGCTTCACAGGATTTTTTATATAAAAAACAATGAAAAAAAGACACAACAAACATAAGAGGACAAGAAACAGAAGAACAACAACTGAAAGACTAATGAGCACGCTAAGGAAATGTCATTGATTACAATATTAACAATTGGATGCAACATCCAACCCTAACAAGATGGACAAGCCAGCACAGGTGTAACACATTCTGACTAACGAGGTGATACCAATTGGTTCGCCCTGCGTGTTGTGGTGGAAATTCTACCCTTAATCAATAAAAAGGAGAGTCAAAATGAATAATCAATCAAGGTTTTACTTTTATTAAAATACTTGTTATAACAAGGAGGCTTGCTTCTGGGTTATATACTATCTCAGGATAGGTGCAACCTCAGAGACGACATACAATGGTTTCAAACACCAACCCCACACATCCCGTGTCAGACCTTGGGCCCCAAATACAATCTCCCCCTAGGGGGAGGTGACTGATGCACAGACACTGTGGAGATTGGTTCCCCATTACTCACGCCTTCCCTTCACATGGTTTGCAATAAACACGCAGTTGACATATGGAAACAATGTTTCCTTCAGATCTCCTTTGCCTTACTCCCTGCTGATATTCTGCCTAGCAACAGGGACATGTGATAGATGCTGACATTCTGCATAGCAACAGGGACATGTGATAGATGCTGATAATCTGCCTAGCAACAGGGACATGTGATAGATGCTGATATTCTGCTTAGCAACAGGGACATGTGATGGATAAGCCTGACTTCTCCCCTCTCTGGACCCAAGGTGACTGAGGCCCATTTGAGGGAGGAAGTGCAGCTGCCAACACCAGAGTCAGAAAGGAGACATTCTAGTAGCAAGAGGTCAATAGTTCATATCAGCATATTCTGCAGATAATTAATATGTATTATCTATGTTACTTAGCTAATTCTGATTTCTCCACCACACTCTTTCCCCAGCAGAAACAGGCTCCAAAACAATAGCCCTGTTACTGGTGTGCAGGATATAACCTTTACTCTGTGGAGGATCAAGAGGAACCAGGCAGTTTCTGTCACATTCTTGGCTGAGTGTCCGAACATTATGGGATAATTCTACACACCCAGAACATTTAGAACAGGCCTATATCAACACACTTTTCTATGTTATAGGAGTTTGGTAAAGAACCTATCTCAAGCCCAATGCCTCGGCTTAAAGAATTATATTTTACTACACAAGCATTAGTAAGGTTTAACAGAAAATTCCCTCACAGTGCTAATGAGCTATACGTGCTAAAGTCCAACCTCAAAACATAAATTGAAAAACCAAAGCCTGTAACACTTCCCCCTTAAGACAACAAATATATCCTATATTTTTGTTGGACAAGTTCTCACCACCAACAGAAAATAACTTCCATTTCATATTAAAATCAACTAAAATGCTTCACCTCCTGGTAACAATTAAAAACAAGAAAAAACACAGATTTCTAAATAATAATATACATTCGTATTAGTTCTCTCCTTTTCTTTCTAGAATCCTAAAACTAATTTTGAAATTATAATCAACTACAATGCTTCATCTTTACTAATATAAACATTGTGTCTACTGGCTGTCAACAATTAAAAACATCTAAAAAAATGTTTTCCCCCACTAGCTTCTAGAATTCACGTCTTCCTAAAACTCACTAGCTTCTACAATTTACGTCTTCCTAAAACTCACTAGCTCCTAGAACTCTCGTCCCCTTGGAACGAGCCCAAACAAAACTCATCTCCAATACGGAAAAACGTGCAGTCATAATAAATTGTGATCCATGGCAACGCACTGGCTAAACGCAAAACACAAACATTTTGAGTGCCCACCCTTGAGACAATCAGCAAGTTTTTCTTCAAACGAACATATCTGATTTCAAGAGGAAACTCCTGCAATATCCACAGTAACTTTCCACCCCAGTGCGGAGCTTCTCTCTATTTTCAGGGTTCACTCCATAGGCATGTTGTTGGATCGGGGCCCAGTCCCCAAAGTCATGCTCTAGTACATTTGGGTGGGCACATCTGAGAATGAAATCCTGATATTCTAAAAGCAGGGCAACAATGTCAATATAATTTACCCAAAAATGGTCAGCTGGCTGCATAAATAATTATGATTACTAAATGTTACATGAATTGAAAATATGAAATATCAAAACCAAATGTACATTAATATGTTTTGGCAATAATTAACTTAATACAAACATCTGCAACAATCATATTACTTGTATTTTTTTAAACAAGCACATTATAAACTGCACAAACACCAGAAACGCTGTTGTTTTGACAAGGAGCAATAAATCACTGATATCGATTAGGGGGGAAATCAGGTTGTACGTGATGTTGAAACTAACACAACAACAAAAAACACATGGAAATGGGAGATATCTTTTATCTCCTTGGTTAGAGGATGACCTGCAGAAGACAGTCAGCTAAATTTTGGAGTGATGCACTTAAATTTAGGGGTCGCTAAACAAAGGAACGCAACACTTATTTGTCATCACTCATCAATATCATGTAGAAATCAATTGCATGAGAGGAGGGAGATGAGGTTGAACGTCCTGTTAAAACTAACATCTCAAAAACCACATGGAATCTGGGAGAAATGTGTACATCCCTGGTTAGAGGACCATTTGTAGAAAACATCGAGCTACATTTTGATTAAAGTGGGTCACCAATGCTATAAGTGCAACACAACAATTTTTTTGTTAGTCTCTTTTTGTTAAATCACATAAATAGTACTCTTTCAATTCAGAGCCTGGATTTCCCCCCTGAGGCTAATATCCATATCAATAGAACAGGGGACAAACATTTAGGCTTCTACATTCTGACATCATTAAAATACTCCTTCTACAATGTTAAAACATTCTACATTATGACATCATTAAAATACTCCTACTACAATGTTAAAACCTTTTACATTGTGACATCATTTCATTGATATCATGAAACAATTTTCTGATGTTTGATCAAAGATCTTTTACCAGAGTATCTCTTGTCACATTGATCACAGTTGTATAATCAGATAGCTAGATACAGTAAAACTCTTCCCACATTGATCACAGCTATAAAGTTTCTCTCCAGTGTGAATTCTCATGTGCACTTTTAGTAATTTTAATCTTAAGTAACTCTTCCGACAATCAAAACAGTGGTGAGATTTCTCTCCTGTGTGTACTCGCTGGTGTATTTTAAGTTCTGATGAAGATTTGCAACGTTTCCCACAGTCAGAGCAGCAATGAGATTTCTTCCCTGTGGGTCTCCTATGGTGTTTCTTCTGATGTGGAGAGACTCTTCTCTGCCTCGTCAGCATCATGACGTTGTTGAGGCTCCCCAGAGAACCCAGGATAGTCACGTCTCTCTCCTGCGTGAACAAGTCAGACAGATGGTTAAGGGCCACAACAGCAGAAATCCATCGTAAAAGATGCCAACAGCGTAGCCCTGACATTGTGCAACAATTGACGTCTGTAATGAATGTTAAAATCATTTGACAATTGACTTAAGACAGTCAAGTGAGCAACAATAGTCATTTAGTCTTGTTCACATATTAGTAGTAACATCGATGATTGTAGGCTAGACGTAATTTATTAAAGTTGTTGTTGAAAGCCAGATGACTTTTGGTCTCCAATATAGGCCCCTTTCTGTGTTTGCTAAATATGCCGCATGAGGGCGATGCACACACAATTTGGTTGCAGAAACCCCTCCATGCTAATGAGGAAACCACTAGTTATACAAATACCATAGACCTACTGTAGGACCCATTACTTCACCTAACAACATAGACCTACTGTAGGACCCGTAATTTCACCTAACAACAACATAGACAGACAATAACACATTATAAACATCAATTTGTTAGGGATGTTGGATCCAACGTGGAGCACGGCATAACTGTCTTTACCAGAGTAATGAATGAAGAAGCACCTTGGTTGTTGTTGAATGTCGCGATGTTTGTCATTCAGATAATGATTTCCTGGATCAGCTGATGATAGTTGAACATGTGACTAACAGCTACAGTGTTAAGTATTATGTGTAATTATTGAATAACCGCATTAATGACCGTATCCATTTGGGTGACTCTCGGGTAGAACCATTGGATTTAGCAAACTCTGAAATGATTTATGATTTATGTGCCCATGAAAACTGTTTTCCCAGCGTAATTTCAAGAGCCACTAAATGTTACGTAGTTAGAGTGCATTTCAGAGATCTGAATACAAGAAACTGTCCGACAGCAAGATCCACTATTTAAGTATATATTTCACCATATGACAAGCTTAAAGTTATGACTATAACTACTGTTCCCTGAAAGAGGGAAACTAGGTACAACATATTATTAAGTCCACACGTTATGACTATAACCACTGTTCCTTGAAGGAGGGAAACTAGGTACAACATACTATTAAATCCACGTCTCGCTGGAAGCCCCGCCTTCCACAGGTGACGTGCGTGAGACTCTGATTTATTCCTTAAATTTAATACCGCTCTCCGCCGACCCTGGAAGGGCCGGGGCCAAACAGGTGTTGTACCTCGTTCATAACTGGCACGCAGATCGGTAGAAATTGTCAGATAAATTGGCACTCCAAATGGAATCGATTTTACCGGAAACATCACGAGCTTAACGTCAGAATTTACAAAGGCCAGCAGCAGGTCGGGAATTGGTAATTTTCTTCTGTTTTTTTTTTATCTCTGGCTTCCTCAAGTCATTTGTGTGTGTTAATTATTTAATCAAACGCTTGAAGCATCAGTTCAAGTTCTGCACATACAGTTGATTTTATTAAACACATGTGGTGTGTCTGTATCAAAAATACACGTCATAAAATTTCAACCAATCAATTGGTAGAAAGAAAATACCTAGAACATACAACATACATGCATTCAGACCCCTTCCTTTTTACACATTTTGTTACGTTACGTTCTATTCTAAGACGGATTACATTTTTTTTAAATGATCAATGTTCAGACAATACCTTAATGACATCACAATACCCCATAAAAGTGAGAAAAAAAGTTTAGAAATGCTTGCATACCAGTGGTTGTATCTCTGTAGGACATGCCAGTAGGCTACAGTAGGTTGTATCTCTCTAGGACATGCCAATTGGCTACAGTAGGTTGTAACTCTCTAGGTCATGCCAGTAGGCTACAGTAGATTGTATCTCTCTAGGTCATGCCAGTAGGCTACAGTAGGTTGTATACAAGTGGAAACAATTATCAACCCAATGTGGAAAGTGTCGAAATTGGTCAACAACAAAATTAATGGCTTATTTGTGTTGATGTTCAAATACTGGAGAGTCGAGACCAAATCACGGACGCTGGACAGAGTGGATTTCAGTTGTAACAAAGGCAGTTTTAATGAGTCAAAGATATCTTGTCCTGCAGTTTAACGTGCACGGACCTATTCGCATAACTCAGTATGGAGTTAGGTGAAAAAGGGACCTATACAAAGGTTACAATAATTTTTATACATAGAATAAAGTAGAGTCTTGTCGCCTTCTGGATGGTCCTGAAGGGTTGGAGGCGGACCTGCTCTGGCCAGAGCAGGAGCCCCATTGGTGCACAGCAGAATCTTCTGTTCTGAGCACCCGACCAGTAGAGGGGGGTTGAGATGTGTGTGTTTATGTAAGGAGATATTTGTGTGTCAGTGGGGGTCGTGAGGCAGGAACAACAGAGAGGGGGCAGTTTTATGGCTGGGTGTATGTGTTCTTGCGATGGAATGTCTTTGTTTCCTGGGGTCGTGAGACAACAGAGCTGAGGGGGTAGTTTTAGGGGGGTAGTTTTATTGCTGGGTGTGTGAGCTGGTTCCTGTTTTAGCAGGGGTACGTAAGATGACTTGAGTCAGGCGGTTTGGCTTGGCGCTGTATAATATATGAGCTATGTGTATGAATGTTTACATATATATATGACATTTGCTACGTGAGGTTTACTTGATCCAACAGACGTTTCATAATGATTCAGTTGTTATGTGGACACGTGACATACCGACAACTTTGATAAAAACACTATAGGAGTTGTCATCAGATCGCTATGCATATTCATGCTAGTAGCTTAGCATCCCTCTCCATTGAATACAGGCGGTTGACGTCAACAACCCTCACAGAATATAAACAATAGATTACAATAATAAGATGGATCCACCAATCCAAAGACAGGATAGGTGGGAGATAGACAACCCGCAGTGCAGCTTTGTGGACAACGACTCCCCTTGTTAGGGCAGAGAGTCATCTTTTCAGTATATCCATAATCTTTGGTGTAGCATGGCACTATTGGGGGGCACGGTGTGTCTTAAATCATCACTACATGAAAATCACTACATACCCTGCCCCCCAGTCTGCGGTCAGCAGATAGACCCTTTTCAAATATATATGTTAAGTCACTTTTTGGAAACGGAACGGAGAAAACAAGGGGTAGCTTGCTCTCTACGTCGTCTGATTCTAGACATATCAGTCATCATCCTAGGGCCCTCCCTTGAAGAGGTATTGACGAGCCAACTCCGAATATCCAAAGTTAAAAACAAATTGAAGGTGGTACTTACTGGTGTTAATCAGATCTCCGATCTCCACCTCCTCATCTTTCAATGTGACAGTAATCTCCCCTTCCTTCTTCACTCCAAAAACTGCATCCTCTTTGCCTTCCTCATCTTCTTTCACAGTAACATCCTCCTCTTTCACTCTGAAAGCATCTTCCTCTTCTTTCAATCTGAACACGTCTTTCCTTCTACTTTCACTGTAACAGCCTCACCCTCTACTTCTTGTTTTACTGTGACATCCTCCTCTTCTTCCTCCTCTTTCATGACAATGTTCAGCCCCAGAGCTTCATCTGTCCAGCAGACCTCTTCTTCTTTAACAGGAGGGGAGTAGTTTGGGGAGCTCATGTTCGGGGATGTTAGCTAGCTAGCTATAATTAGCAACTAGGCTACTATAGCTGACTAATACAAAATAATGTAATATTAAATTAAATACGTTAACGTGTAGATACGACAGAAGTGTGTCTAAAACGGGCCTCCCGTGTGGCGCAGTGGTTAAGGGCGCTGTACTGCAGCGCCAGCTGTGCCACCAGAGACCCTATTTTCAGACAAAGATTATTTTACATTGATTTACTTAAATAATACTATTATATTGAGACATACAAAGACAGGAATGTGTTGATTGATTAGTGCGAGTATATATTTTTTTACTACAGCACATTTAAGGCAGTTTCATTTAAGTCAAACAAAATCTAAATAAGTAGCTGTCATGCCCTGGCCATAGAGAGGCTTTTATTCTCTATTTTGGTTAGGCCAGGGTGTGACCTAGGGTGGGCATTCTATGTTCATTTTCTATGTTTTGTATTTCTTTGTTGTTTGGCCGGTGTGGTTCTCAATTAGAGGCAGCTGTCTATCATTGTCTCTGACTGAGAACCATTCTTAGGTAAGTTTTTTCCCCACATGGGTTTTGTGGGTAGTTGTTTTCTGTTTTGTGTCTTTCTGCACCAGACAGAAATGTTTAGGTTTTCGTTCATTCTCTTTGTTATTTTTGTTCATCAGTGTTCAGTTCAAATAATAAAGATGAACATGTACGACGCTGCACCTTGGTCCTCCACTCCATTCAACAGCCATTACAGTAACTAGCTACTGTAGGTCTATACTGCTCCTACATGGTGTAACAATATATCATGTAGATATATATAATGAACAGAGTAGGTCTATACTGCTGCTACATGGTGTAACAATACATCATGTAGATGTATTTAATTAACAGACTAGGTCTAGACTGCTCCTACATGGTGTAACAAAACATTTGGGGCCACTTAGAAATGTCCTTGTTTTTGGAGAAAAAAAAGAAGTCCATTAAAATAACATCAAATTGATCAGAAATACAGTGTAGACATGGTAAATGTTGTAAATGACTATTGTAGCTGGAAAAGGCTGAAAATGGAATATCTACATAGGCGTACAGAGGCCCATTATCAGCAACCATCACTCCTGTGTTTCAATGGCATTTTAAAAGGTTCATTGATCAGTATAAAACCTTTCTGCAATTATGTTAGCACAGCTGAAAACTGTTGTGTTCATTTAACAAAGCTTTTGTAAACCGTGTGCAGGCCTTCTTGTTCTTCATCAAAGCTTTTGTAAACAGTGTGCAGGCCTTCTTGTTCTTCATCAAAGTTTTTGTAAACCGTGTGCAGGCCTTCTTGTTCTTCATCAAAGCTTTTGTAAACAGTGTGCAGGCCTTCTTGTTCTTCATCAATGTTTTTGTAAACCATGTGCAGGTCTTCTTGTTCTTCATCAAAGTTTTTGTAAACCGTGTGCAGGCCTACTTGTTCTTTATCAAAGCTTTTGTAAACAGTATTGTTGCATAACAATCAGGCAGTAGAACAACAATAATCATCACCCTCTTGACCAATCTTCCCTCCCCTTAACATTGTGTTTGATTCAGACCCTGCCAGTGTGTGCCAGATGGACATTGGCTTTGATTCAGACCATGTCAGTGTGCCAGGTGGACATTGGCTTTGATTCAGACCCTGTCAGTGTGCCAGGTGGACATTGGTTTTGTTTCAGACCCTGTCAGTGTGCCAGGTAGACATTGGCTTTGATTCAGACCCTGTCAGTGTGCCAGGTGGACATTGGGTTTTATTCAGACCATGTCAGTGTCCCAGGTGGTCATTGGGTTTGTTTCAGACCCTGTCAGTGTGTCAGGTGAACATTAGGTTTGATTCAGACCCTGCCAGTGTGCCAGGTGGACATTTGTTTCAGACCCTGTCAGTGTGCCAGGTGGTCATTGGGTTTGTTTCAGACCCTGTCAGTGTGTCAGGTGAACATTAGGTTTGATTCAGACCCTGCCAGCATGGCCAGAAAAGTATTCCAAGGTCAGTAACTTATAACCACAGAACCCCCACAGACCTTTCATGAGTGACTAAAAACACATAAGTATTAGATTTACTGCCATGGTCTAGTATGTCACCGCCTCAGACACAATTCACAATGCTGGCTGGGGTACGAGTAAAACATGACATATTATTTCCTTAATCAACTAGTCTCCCACTGTTTAACCAGAATAACATGAGTTGTGTCCTTCAGACTGTTAGACTGTTAGTCCATAATCATATTCAGCTACTTAGATGTCATGTATTGTCATGTTATGGTCACTATAAGAAATCCTGAATCTACTAAAATACCTGGAGGGGTTGTGTTAGTTCATAACCCATCATTTATACCTGTTCATTTATAACCCATCATTTATACCTGTTAATTCATAACCCATCATTAATACCTGTTCATTTATAACCCATAATTTATACCTGTTAATTCAAAACCCATCATTAATACCTGTTAATTCATAACCCATCATTTATACCTGTTAGTTCATAACCCATCATTTATACCTGTTAGTTCATAACCCATCATTTATACCTGTTAGTTCATAATCCATCATTTATACCTGTTAGTTCATAACCCATCATTTATACTTGTTAATTCATAACCCATCATTTATACCTGTTAATTCATAACCCATCTTTTATACCTGTTAGTTCATAACCCATCATTATACCTTTCAATTCATAACCCATCATTTATACCTGTTAGTTCATAACCCATCATTTATACCTGTTAAATCATATCCCATCATTTATACCTGTTAGTTCATAACCCATCATTTATACCTGTTAATTCATAACCCATCATTTATACCTGTTAAATCATATCCCATCATTTATACCTGTTAGTTCATAACCCATCATTTATACCTGTTAGTTCATAACCCATCATTTATACCTGTTAGTTCATAATCCATCATTTATACCTGTTAGTTCATAACCCATCATTTATACTTGTTAATTCATAATCCATCATTTATACCTGTTAATTCATAACCCATCATCATACCTTTCAATTCATAACCCATCATTTATACCTGTTAGTTCATAACCCATCATTAATACCTGTTCATTTACAACCCATAATTTATACCTGTTAATTCATAACCCATCATTTATACCTGTTAGTTAATAACCCATAATGTATACCTTTCAATTCATAACCCATCATTTACACCTTTTAAATCATAACCCATCATTTCTACCTGCTAAATCATATCCCATCATTTATACCTGTTAGTTCATAACCCATCATTTATACCTGTTAATTCATAACCCATAATGTATACCTATTAGTTCATAACCCATCATTTATACCTGTTAGTTCATAACCCATCATTTATACCTGTTAATTCATAACCCATCATTTATACCTGTTAGTAACATAACCCATCATTTATACCTGTTAGTTCATAACCCATCATTTATACCTGTTAATTCATAACCCATAATTTATACCTATTAGTTCATAACCCATCATTTATAACTGTTAGTTCATAACCCATCATTTATAACTGTTAGTTCATAACCCATCATTTATACCTGTTAATACATAACCCATCATTTATACCTGTTAGTTCATAACCCATGATTTATACCTGTTAATTGATAACCCATCATTTATACCTGTTAATTCATAACCCATCATTTATACCTGTTAATTCATAACCCATCTTTTATACCTGTTAGTTCATAACCCATCATTTATACCTTTCAATTCATAACCCATCATTTACACCTTTTAAATCATATCCCATCATTTATACCTGTTAATTTATAACCCATCATGTATACCTGTTAAATCATATCCCATCATTTATACATGTTAGTTCATAACCCATCATTTATACCTGTTAGTTCATAACCCATCATTTATACCTGTTAGTTCATAACCCATCATTTATACCTGTTAATTCATAACCCATCATTTATACCTGTTAAATCATATCCCATCATTTATACCTGTTAGTTCATAACCCATCATTTATACCTGTTAGTTCATAACCCATCATTTATACCTGTTAGTTCATAATCCATCATTTATACCTGTTAGTTCATAACCCATCATTTATACTTGTTAATTCATAACCCATCATTTATACCTGTTAATTCATAACCCATCTTTTATACCTGTTAGTTCATAACCCATCATTATACCTTTCAATTCATAACCCATCATTTATACCTGTTAGTTCATAACCCATCATTTATACCTGCTAATTCATAACCCATCATTTATACCTGTTAGTTCATAATCCCTCATTTATACCTGTTAATCACAACTTGCAGACTTGTTTTCGAGTTGCTGTGCGTTTTGTTGCCAACCTATTTTGCTACCTGACAACTTTACGGTTTTTACTTTTAATTACCGTTTATATATATATATATATATTTTTTTCCCTCAACTTTTTCAGTCCGGACGCTTTATCTGGACACGATTCGTCAGGACCTCCAACAGCCGAAGCTAAGTAGTAACATTAACATGATGCCTTCTAATTGCAGTCGCTGTACTCGCCTTACGGCGAGGATAGCTGTGCTGCAAGCCCAGCTTCAGACGCAATCGTTAGGCAAGGGTAATTTCAGTGTAGGAAAGGATGAAACAGCGTCTGTGCCACCAGTAAGTACAGATAGTAGTATAAATCCCCTGGCACAGTCCCTGCAGCCGGACAACTTTCTCACGGTTTCTGGAAGGAAATGCTGTAGGAACGCTCAACCGGTGTCGCTCATTCAGCCGACAGAAACTTTCAACCGGTTTTCCCCATTAAGCAGCGAGTCGGAGTCAGAGGCCGAGTCTTCTCTGGTCTCTAATCCTCTCGTTACGGGGTCTGAGACGCCGAAGCTTCCCACCATTAGCTCTGACAAATTGAAAACTCTAGTCATTGGCGACTCCATTACCCGCAGTATTAGACTTAAAACAAATCATCCACGATCATACACTGTTTACCGGGGGGCAGGGCTACCGACGTTAAGGCTAATCTGAAGATGGTGCTGGCTAAAGCTAAAACTGGCGAGTGTAGAGAGTATAGAGATATTGTTATCCACGTCGGCACCAACGATGTTAGGATGAAACAGTCAGAGATCACCAAGCTCAACATAGCTTCTGCGTGTAAATCAGCTAGAAAGATGTGTCGGCATCGAGTAATTGTCTCTGGCCCCCTCCCAGTTAGGGGGAGTGATGAGTCTCACAACTCAATCGCTGGTTGAAAACTGTTTTCTGCCCCTCCCAAAAGATAGAATTTGTAGATAATTGGCCCTCTTTCTGGGACTCACCCACAAACAGGACCAAGCCTGACCTGCTGAGGAGTGACGGACTCCATCCTAGCTGGAGGGGTGCTCTCATCTTATCTACCAACAAAGATAGGGCTCTAACTCCTCTAGCTCCACAATGAAATAGGGTGCAGGCCAGGCAGCAGGCTGTTAGCCAGCCTGCCAGCATAGCGGAGTCTGCCACTAGCATAGTCAGTGTAGTCAGCTCAGCTATCACCATTGAGACCGTGTCTGTGCCTCGACCTGGGTTGGGCAAAACTAAACATGGCGGTGTTCACCTTTAGCAATCTCACTTGGATATAGACCACCTCCATTCCTGTCAGTATTGAAAGAGATCATGATACCACACATCTCAAAATAGGGCTACTTAATGTTAGATCCCTTACTTCAAAGGCAATTATAGTCAATGAACTAATCACTGATCATAATCTTGATGTGATTGGCCTGACTGAAACATGGCTTAAGCCTGATGAATTTACTGTGTTAAATGAGGCCTCACCTCCTGGCTACACTAGTGACCATAACCCCCGTGCATCCCGCAAAGTCGGAGGTGTTGCTAACATTTACGATAGCTAATTTAAATTTACAAAAAAAAATGATGTTTTCGTCTTTTGAGCTTCTAGTCATGAAATCTATGTCACGTTTCTTCAAAATCGAACCCAGAAGCAGACCAGGACAAGGAGAGTAGGAAGAAGGTGAGTATTTATTTACAAGTGAATGTGAGTGGGTAGATACATCCAGGTGGCATAGCGGGCAGCGGTGGTGAGTTGATGGGAGTAAATAGGTGGATCCAATGGGGAAGCGGAATCCTCCGATGACCAGGCGGGAATGGGGTAAATGATCCGGGTGAGTAACTGAAGACAGAACAAACGGAGGTAAGTTGAAGGCAAGCAAGACGTACAAAACAACAAAACAAATTCTATCCAACTTGAGGCTGATACTATGGCACAACATACTGTTCATGGCTAACGATCCGGCAGGGAATGGTTGTCAGGTCCGGGCTTATGAAGAGGAGAGATGATGATCAGGACCAGGTGTACAGATAGCTGATGGGATACAGGTGCGGGTAATCAGAACTCCCAACTGGCTACATTGCCCGGCAACCAGACAGGGTGCGTTCCAGGACTCCAGGACAGAACACTGGCAAAAAACAGACTCAGGAAACGGGATTCGTGACAATTAATGCAGCCTACTCAATCACTTTTTATAGCTACTGTTTACAGGCCTCCTGGGCCATATACAGCGTTCCTCACTGAATTCCCTGAATTCCTATCGGACCTTGTAGTCATAGCAGATAATATTCTAATCTTTTGTGACTTTAATATTCACATGGAAAAGTCCACAGACCCACTCCAAAAGGCTTTCGGAGCCATCATCGACTCAGATGGGTTATGAATTAACAGGTATAAATAATGGGTTATGAATTAGCAGGTATAAATGATGGGTTATGAACTAACAGGTATAAATGATGGGTTATGAATTAAAAGGTGTAAATGATGGGTTATGAACTAATAGGTATAAATGATGGGTTATGAATTAACCCATGATGGGTTATGAATTGATGGGTTATATAAATGATGGGTTATGAATTGAAAGGTATAATGATGGGTTATGAACTAACAGGTATAAAAGATGGGTTATGAACTAACAGGTATAAATGATGGATTATGAACTACCAGGTATAAATGATGGGTTATGAACTAACAGGTATAAATGATGGGTTATGAACTAACAGGTATAAATGATGGGTTATGAACTAACAGGTATAAACGATGGGTTATGAATTAACAGGTATAAATGATGGGTTATGAACTAACAGGTATAAATGATGGGATATGATTTAACAGGTATAAATGATGGGTTATGAACTAACAGGTATAAATGATGGGTTATGAACTAACAGGTATAAATGATGGGTTATGAATTAACAGGTATAAATGATGGGTTATGAATTAACAGGTATAAATGATGGGTTATGAACTAACAGGTATAAATGATGGGATATGATTTAGCAGGTAGAAATGATGGGTTATGATTTAAAAGGTGTAAATGATGGGTTATGAATTGAAAGGTATAAATGATGGGTTATGAATTAACAGGTATAAATGATGGGTTATGAACTAACAGGTATAAAAGATGGGATATGATTTAACAGGTATAAATGATGGGTTATGAACTAACAGGTATAAACGATGGGTTATGAATTAACAGGTATAAATAATGGGTTATGAACTAACAGGTATAAATTATGGGTTATGAACTAACAGGTATCAACGATGGGTTATGAATTAACAGGTATAAATGATGGGTTATGAACTAACAGGTATAAATGATGGGATATGATTTAACAGGTATAAATGATGGGTTATGAATTAACAGGTATAAATGATGGGTTATGAACTAACAGGTATAAATGATGGGATATGATTTAACAGGTATAAATGATGGGTTATGAACTAACAGGTATAAATGATGGGATATGATTTAACAGGTATAAATGATGGGTTATGAACTAACAGGTATAAACGATGGGTTATGAATTAACAGGTATAAATAATGGGTTATGAATTAGCAGGTATAAATGATGGGTTATGAACTAACAGGTATAAATGATGGGTTATGAATTAACATGTATAAATGATGGGTTATGAATTAAAAGGTATAAATGATGGGATATGATTTAAAAGGTGTAAATGATGGGTTATGAATTGAAAGGTATAAATGATGGGTTATGAACTAACAGGTATAAAAGATGGGTTATGAATTAACAGGTATAAATGATGGGTTATGAATTAACAGGTATAAATGATGGGTTATCAATTAACAGGTATAAATGATGGGTTATGAACTAACAGGTATAAATGATGGGTTATGTATTAACAGGTATAAATGATGGGTTATGAACTAACAGTTATAAATGATGGGTTATGAACTAATAGGTATAAATTATGGGTTATGAATTAACAGGTATAAATGATGGGTTATCAATTAACAGGTATAAATGATGGGTTATGAACTAACAGGTATAAATGATGGGTTATGTATTAACAGGTATAAATGATGGGTTATGAACTAACAGTTATAAATGATGGGTTATGAACTAATAGGTATAAATTATGGGTTATGAATTAACAGGTATAAATGATGGGTTATGAACTAACAGGTATAAATGATGGGTTATGAACTAACAGGTATAAATGATGGGTTATGAATTAACAGGTATAGATGATGGGTTATGAACTAACAGGTATAAATGATCGGTTATGAATTAACAGGTATAAATGATGGGTTATGAACTAACAGGTATAAATGATGGGATATGATTTAGCAGGTAGAAATGATGGGTTATGATTTAAAAGGTGTAAATGATGGGTTATGAATTGAAAGGTATAAATGATGGGTTATGAACTAACAGGAATAAATGATGGGTTATGAACTAACAGGTATAAAAGATGGGTTATGAATAAACAGGTATAAATGATGGGTTATGAATTGAAAGGTATAAATGATGGGTTATGAACTAACAGTTATAAATGATGGGTTATGAACTAACAGGTATAAACGATGGGTTATGAATAAACAGGTATAAATAATGGGTTATGAATTAGCAGGTATAAATGATGGGTTATGAACTAACAGGTATAAATGATGGGTTATGAATTAAAAGGTGTAAATGATGGGTTATGAACTAATAGGTATAAATGATGGGTTATGAATTAACAGGTATAAATGATGGGTTATGAACTAACAGGTATAAATTATGGATTATGAACTAACAGGTATAAATGATGGGTTATGAATTGAAAGGTATAATGATGGGTTATGAACTAACAGGTATAAAAGATGGGTTATGAACTAACAGGTATAAATGATGGATTATGAACTAACAGGTATAAATGATGGGTTAAGAATTAACAGGTATAAATGATGGGTTATGAATTGAAAGGTATAATGATGGGTTATGAACTAACAGGTATAAATGATGGGTTATGAACTAACAGGTATAAATGATGGGTTATGAACTAACAGGTATAAACGATGGGATATGAATTAACAGGTATAAATGATGGGTTATGAACTAACAGGTATAAATGATGGGATATGAATTAACAGGTATAAATGATGGGTTATGAACTAACAGGTATAAATGATGGGATATGATTTAACAGGTATAAATGATGGGTTATGAACTAACATGTATAAATGATGGGATATGATTTAAAAGGTGTAAATGATGGGTTATGAATTGAAAGGTATAAACGATGGGTTATGAATTAACAGGTATAAATGATGGGTTATGAACTAACAGGTATAAATGATGGGATATGATTTAACAGGTATAAATGATGGGTTATGAACTAACAGGTATAAATGATGGGTTATGAACTAACAGGTATAAATGATGGGTTATGAATTAACAGGTATAAATGATGGGTTATGAATTAACAGGTATAAATGATGGGTTATGAACTAACAGGTATAAATGATGGGATATGATTTAGCAGGTAGAAATGATGGGTTATGATTTAAAAGGTGTAAATGATGGGTTATGAATTGAAAGGTATAAATGATGGGTTATGAATTAACAGGTATAAATGATGGGTTATGAACTAACAGGTATAAAAGATGGGATATGATTTAACAGGTATAAATGATGGGTTATGAACTAACAGGTATAAACGATGGGTTATGAATTAACAGGTATAAATAATGGGTTATGAACTAACAGGTATAAATTATGGGTTATGAACTAACAGGTATCAACGATGGGTTATGAATTAACAGGTATAAATGATGGGTTATGAACTAACAGGTATAAATGATGGGATATGATTTAACAGGTATAAATGATGGGTTATGAATTAACAGGTATAAATGATGGGTTATGAACTAACAGGTATAAATGATGGGATATGATTTAACAGGTATAAATGATGGGTTATGAACTAACAGGTATAAACGATGGGTTATGAATTAACAGGTATAAATAATGGGTTATGAATTAGCAGGTATAAATGATGGGTTATGAACTAACAGGTATAAATGATGGGTTATGAATTAACATGTATAAATGATGGGTTATGAATTAAAAGGTATAAATTATGGGTTATGAATTAACAGGTATAAATGATGGGTTATCAATTAACAGGTATAAATGATGGGTTATGAACTAACAGGTATAAATGATGGGTTATGTACTAACAGGTATAAATGATGGGTTATGTATTAACAGGTATAAATGATGGGTTATGAACTAACAGTTATAAATGATGGGTTATGAACTAATAGGTATAAATTATGGGTTATGAATTAACAGGTATAAATGATGGGTTATGAACTAACAGGTATAAATGATGGGTTATGAACTAACAGGTATAAATGATGGGTTATGAATTAACAGGTATAGATGATGGGTTATGAACTAACAGGTATAAATGATCGGTTATGAATTAACAGGTATAAATGATGGGTTATGAACTAACAGGTATAAATGATGGGATATGATTTAGCAGGTAGAAATGATGGGTTATGATTTAAAAGGTGTAAATGATGGGTTATGAATTGAAAGGTATAAATGATGGGTTATGAACTAATAGGTATAAATGATGGGTTATGAATTAACAGGTATAAATGATGGGTTATGAACTAACAGGTATAAATTATGGATTATGAACTAACAGGTATAAATGATGGGTTATGAATTGAAAGGTATAATGATGGGTTATGAACTAACAGGTATAAAAGATGGGTTATGAACTAACAGGTATAAATGATGGATTATGAACTAACAGGTATAAATGATGGGTTATGAATTAACAGGTATAAATGATGGGTTATGAATTGAAAGGTATAATGATGGGTTATGAACTAACAGGTATAAATGATGGGTTATGAATTAACAGGTATAAATGATGGGTTATGAACTAACAGCTATAAATGATGGATTATGAACTAACAGGTATAAATGATGGGTTATGAATTAACATGTATAAATGATGGGTTATGAACTAACAGGTATAAATGATGGGATATGAATTAACAGGTATAAATGATGGGTTATGAACTAACAGGTATAAATGATGGGATATGATTTAACAGGTATAAATGATGGGTTATGAACTAACATGTATAAATGATGGGATATGATTTAACATGTATAAATGATGGGTTATGAATTAACAGGTATAAATGATGGGATATGATTTAAAAGGTGTAAATGATGGGTTATGAATTGAAAGGTATAAATGATGGGTTATGAACTAACAGGTATAAAAGATGGGTTATGAATTAACAGGTATAAATGATGGGTTATGAATTAACAGGTATAAATGATGGGTTATCAATTAACAGGTATAAATGATGGGTTATGAACTAACAGGTATAAATGATGTGTTATGTATTAACAGGTATAAATGATGGGTTATGAACTAACAGGTATAAATGATGAAATATGATTTAGCAGGTAGAAATGATGGGTTATGATTTAAAAGGTATAAATGATGGGTTATGAACTAACAGGAATAAATGATGGGTTATGAACTAACAGGTATAAATAATGGGTTATGAATAAACAGGTATAAATAATGGGTTATGAATTAGCAGGTATAAATGATGGGTTATGAACTAACAGGTATAAATGATGGGTTATGAATTAAAAGGTGTAAATGATGGGTTATGAACTAATAGGTATAAATGATGGGTTATGAATTAACAGGTATAAATGATGGGTTATGAACTAACAGCTATAAATGATGGATTATGAACTAACAGGTATAAATGATGGGTTATGAATTGAAAGGTATAATGATGGGTTATGAACTAACAGGTATAAAAGATGGGTTATGAACTAACAGGTATAAATGATGGATTATGAACTAACAGGTATAAATGATGGGTTATGAACTAACAGGTATAAATGATGGGTTATGAACTAACAGGTATAAACGATGGGATATGAATTAACAGGTATAAATGATGGGTTATGAACTAACAGGTATAAATGATGGGATATGAATTAACAGGTATAAATGATGGGTTATGAACTAACAGGTATAAATGATGGGATATGAACTAATAGGTATAAATTATGGGTTATGAATTAACAGGTATAAATGATGGGTTATGAATTGAAAGGTATAATGATGGGTTATGAACTAACAGGTATAAAAGATGGGTTATGAACTAACAGGTATAAATGATGGATTATGAACTAACAGGTATAAATGATGGGTTATGAATTAACAGGTATAAATGATGGGTTATGAATTGAAAGGTATAATGATGGGTTATGAACTAACAGGTATAAATGATGGGTTATGAACTAACAGGTATAAATGATGGGTTATGAACTAACAGGTATAAACGATGGGATATGAATTAACAGGTATAAATGATGGGTTATGAACTAAAAGGTATAAATGATGGGATATGATTTAACAGGTATAAATGATGGGTTATGAACTAACATGTATAAATGATGGGATATGATTTAACATGTATAAATGATGGGTTATGAATTAACAGGTATAAATGATGGGATATGATTTAAAAGGTGTAAATGATGGGTTATGAATTGAAAGGTATAAATGATGGGTTATGAACTAACAGGTATAAATGATGGGTTATGAATTAACAGGTATAAATGATGGGTTATCAATTAACAGGTATAAATGATGGGTTATGAACTAACAGGTATAAATGATGTGTTATGTATTAACAGGTATAAATGATGGGTTATGAACTAACAGGTATAAATGATGGGATATGATTTAGCAGGTAGAAATGATGGGTTATGATTTAAAAGGTGTAAATGATGGGTTATGAATTGAAAGGTATAAATGATGGGTTATGAACTAACAGGAATAAATGATGGGTTATGAACTAACAGGTATAAAAGATGGGTTATGAATAAACAGGTATAAATGATGGGTTATGAATTGAAAGGTATAATGATGGGTTATGAACTAACAGGTATAAAAGATGGGTTATGAACTAACAGGTATAAATGATGGATTATGAACTAACAGGTATAAATGATGGGTTATGAATTAACAGGTATAAATGATGGGTTATGAATTGAAAGGTATAATGATGGGTTATGAACTAACAGGTATAAATGATGGGTTATGAACTAACAGGTATAAATGATGGGTTATGAACTAACAGGTATAAACGATGGGATATGAATTAACAGGTATAAATGATGGGTTATGAACTAACAGGTATAAATGATGGGATATGAATTAACAGGTATAAATGATGGGTTATGAAACTAACAGGTATAAATGATGGGATATGAACTAATAGGTATAAATTATGGGTTATGAATTAACAGGTATAAATGATGGGTTATGAACTAACAGGTATAAATGATGGGTTATGAACTAACAGGTATAAATGATGGGTTATGAATTAACAGGTATAGATGATGGTTATGAACTAACAGGTATAAATGATCGGTTATGAATTAACAGGTATAAATGATGGGTTATGAACTAACAGGTATAAATGATGGGATATGATTTAGCAGGTAGAAATGATGGGTTATGAACTAACAGGTATAAAAGATGGGTTATGAATAAACAGGTATAAATGATGGGTTATGACTTTGAAAGGTATAAATGATGGGTTATGAACTAACAGTTATAAATGATGGGTTATGAACTAACAGGTATAAACAATGGGTTATGAATAAACAGGTATAAATAATGGGTTATGAATTAGCAGGTATAAATGATGGGTTATGAACTAACAGGTATAAATGATGGGTTATGAATTAAAAGGTGTAAATGATGGGTTATGAACTAATAGGTATAAATGATGGGTTATGAATTAACAGGTATAAATGATGGGTTATGAACTAACAGGTATAAATGATGGATTATGAACTAACAGGTATAAATGATGGGTTATGAATTGAAAGGTATAATGATGGGTTATGAACTAACAGGTATAAAAGATGGGTTATGAACTAACAGGTATAAATGATGGATTATGAACTAACAGGTATAAATGATGGGTTATGAATTAACAGGTATAAATGATGGGTTATGAATTGAAAGGTATAATGATGGGTTATGAACTAACAGGTATAAATGATGGGTTATGAACTAACAGGTATAAATGATGGGTTATGAACTAACAGGTATAAACGATGGGATATGAATTAACAGGTATAAATGATGGGTTATGAACTAACAGGTATAAATGATGGGATATGAATTAACAGGTATAAATGATGGGTTATGAACTAACAGGTATAAATGATGGGATATGATTTAACAGGTATAAATGATGGGTTATGAACTAACATGTATAAATGATGGGATATGATTTAACATGTATAAATGATGGGTTATGAATTAACAGGTATAAATGATGGGATATGATTTAAAAGGTGTAAATGATGGGTTATGAATTGAAAGGTATAAATGATGGGTTATGAACTAACAGGTATAAAAGATGGGTTATGAATTAACAGGTATAAATGATGGGTTATGAATTAACAGGTATAAATGATGGGTTATCAATTAACAGGTATAAATGATGGGTTATGAACTAACAGGTATAAATGATGTGTTATGTATTAACAGGTATAAATGATGGGTTATGAACTAACAGGTATAAATGATGGGATATGATTTAGCAGGTAGAAATGATGGGTTATGATTTAAAAGGTGTAAATGATGGGTTATGAATTGAAAGGTATAAATGATGGGTTATGAACTAACAGGAATAAATGATGGGTTATGAACTAACAGGTATAAAAGATGGGTTATGAATAAACAGGTATAAACGATGGGTATGAATTGAAAGGTATAAATGATGGGTTATGAACTAACAGTTATAAATGATGGGTTATGAACTAACAGGTATAAACGATGGGTTATGAATAAACAGGTATAAATAATGGGTTATGAATTAGCAGGTATAAATGATGGGTTATGAACTAACAGGTATAAATGATGGGTTATGAATTAAAAGGTGTAAATGATGGGTTATGAACTAATAGGTATAAATGATGGGTTATGAATTAACAGGTATAAATGATGGGTTATGAACTAACAGCTATAAATGATGGATTATGAACTAACAGGTATAAATGATGGGTTATGAATTGAAAGGTATAATGATGGGTTATGAACTAACAGGTATAAAAGATGGGTTATGAACTAACAGGTATAAATGATGGATTATGAACTAACAGGTATAAATGATGGGTTATGAATTAACAGGTATAAATGATGGGTTATGAATTGAAAGGTATAATGATGGGATATGAATTAACAGGTATAAATGATGGGTTATGAACTAACAGGTATAAATGATGGGATATGAATAACAGGTATAAATGATGGGATATGATTGAAAAGGTGTAAATGATGGGTTATGAATTGAAAGGTATAAATGATGGGTTATGAACTAACAGGTATAAAAGATGGGTTATGAATTAACAGGTATAAATGATGGGTTATGAATTAACAGGTATAAATGATGGGTTATCAATTAACAGGTATAAATGATGGGTTATGAACTAACAGGTATAAATGATGTGTTATGTATTAACAGGTATAAATGATGGGTTTATGAACTAACAGTTATAAATGATGGGTTATGAACTAATAGGTATAAATTATGGGTTATGAATTAACAGGTATAAATGATGGGTTATGAACTAACAGGTATAAATGATGGGTTATGAACTAACAGGTATAAATGATGGGTTATGTATTACAGGTATAAATGATGGGTTATGAACTAACAGTTATAAATGATGGGTTATGAACTAATAGGTATAAATTATGGGTTATGAATTAACAGGTATAAATGATGGGTTATGAACTAACAGGTATAAATGATGGGTTATGAACTAACAGGTATAAATGATGGGTTATGAATTAACAGGTATAGATGATGGGTTATGAACTAACAGGTATAAATGATGGGTTATGAACTAACAGGTATAAATGATGGGTTATGAATTAACAGGTATAGATGATGGGTTATGAACTAACAGGTATAAATGATGGGTTATGAATTGAAAGGTATAAATGATGGGTTATGAACTAACAGGTATAAAAGATGGGTTATGAATAAACAGGTATAAATGATGGGTTATGAATTGAAAGGTATAAATGATGGGTTATGAACTAACAGTTATAAATGATGGGTTATGAACTAACAGGTATAAACGATGGGTTATGAATAACAGGTATAAATAATGGGTTATGAATTAGCAGGTATAAATGATGGGTTATGAACTAACAGGTATAAATGATGGATTATGAACTAACAGGTATAAATGATGGGTTATGAATTGAAAGGTATAATGATGGGTTATGAACTAACAGGTATAAAAGATGGGTTATGAAACTAACAGGTATAAATGATGGATTATGAACTAACAGGTATAAACGATGGGATATGAATTAACAGGTATAAATGATGGGTTATGAACTAACAGGTATAAATGATGGGATATGAATACAGGTAAATGGTATGAAACAGGTAATATGATGGGTATGAACTAACAGGTATAAATGATGGGTTATGAACTAACAGGTATAAATGATGGGTTATGAACTAACAGGTATAAATGATGGGATATGAATTAACAGGTATAAATGATGGGTTATGAATTGAAAGGTATAATGATGGGTTATGAACTAAACAGGTATAATGATGGGTTATGGAAACTAACAGGTATAAATGATGGGTTATGAACTAACAGGTATAAACGATGGGGATATGAAATTAACAGGTAAATGATGGGTTATGAACTAACAGGTATAAATGATGGGATATGAATTAACAGGTATAAATGATGGGTTATGAACTAACAGGTATAAATGATGGGATATGATTTAACAGGTATAAATGATGGGTTATGAACTAACATGTATAAATGATGGGATATGATTTAACATGTATAAATGATGGGATATGATTTAAAAGGTGTAAATGATGGGTTATGAATTGAAAGGTATAATGATGGGTTATGAACTAACAGGTATAAAAGATGGGGTTATGAATTAACAGGTATAAATGATGGGTTATGAATTAACCAGGTATAATGATGGGTTATCCATTAACAGGTATAAATGATGGGTTTATGAACTAACAGGTAATAAAAGATGGGTTATGAATAACAGGTATAAATGATGGGTTATCAATTAACAGGTATAAATGATGGGTTATGAACTAACAGGTATAAATGATGGGTTATGTATTAACAGGTATAAATGATGGGTTATGAACTAACAGTTATAAATGATGGGTTATGAACTAATAGGTATAAATTATGGGTTATGAATTGAAAGGTATAAATGATGGGTTATGCACTAACAGGTATAAATGATGGGTTATGAATTAACAGGTATAAATGATGGGTTATGAACTAACAGGTATAAATGATGGGATATGATTTAACAGGTATAAATGATGGGTTATGAACTAACAGGTATAAACGATGGGTTATGAATTAACAGGTATAAATGATGGGTTATGAACTAACAGGTATAAATGATGGGTTATGAACTAACAGGTATAAATGATGGGTTATGAATTAACAGGTATAAATGATGGTTTATGAACTAACAGGTATAAATGATGGGTCATGAATTAACAGGTATAAATGATGGGTTATGAATTAACAGGTATAAATGATGGGTTATGAACTAACAGGTATAAATGATGGGATATGATTTAACAGGTATAAATGATGGGTTATGAACTAACAGGTATAAACGATGGGTTATGAATTAACAGGTATAAATGATGGGTTATGAATTAATAGGTATAAATGATGGGTTATGAACTAACAGGTATAAATGATGGGTTCTGAATTAACATGTATAAATGATGGGTTATGAATTAACAGGTATAAATGATGGGATATGATTTAAAAGGTGTAAATGATGGGTTATGAATTGAAAGGTATAAATGATGGGTTATGAACTAACAGGTATAAAAGATGGGTTATGAATTAACAGGTATAAATGATGGGTTATGAATTAACAGGTATAAATGATGGGTTATGAATTAACAGGTATAAATGATGGGTTATGAACTAACAGGTATAAATGATGGGTTATGAACTAACAGGTATAAATGATGGGTTATGAATTAACAGGTATAAATGATGGGTTATGAACTAACAGGTATAAATGATGGGTTATGAACTAACAGGTATAAATGATGGGTTATGAATTAACAGGTATAAATGATGGGTTATGAACTAACAGGTATAAATGATGGGTTATGAATTAACAGGTATAAATGATGGGTTATGAACTAACAGGTATAAATGATGGGATATGAATTAACAGGTATAAATGATGGGTTATGATTTAAAAGGTATAAAATGGGTTATGAATTGAAAGTATAAATGATGGGTTATGAACTAACAGGTATAAATGATGGGTTATGAATTAACAGGTATAAATGATGGGTTATGAACTAACAGGTATAAATGATGGTTATGAATTAACAGGTATAAATGATGGGTTATGAACTAACAGGTATAAATGATGGGTTATGAACTAACAGGTATAAATGATGGGTTATGAATTAAAAGGTGTAAATGATGGGTTATGAACTAACAGGTATAAATGATGGGTTATGAATTAACAGGTATAAATGATGGGTTATGAACTAACAGGTATAAATGATGGGTTATGAACTAACAGGTATAAATGATGGGTTATGAATTGAAAGGTATAAATGATGGGTTATGAACTAACAGGTATAAAGATGGGTTATGAACTAACAGGTATAAATGATGGATTATGAACTAACAGGTATAAATGATGGGTTATGAATTAACAGGTATAAATGATGGGTTATGAACTAACAGGTATAAATGATGGGTTATGAATTAACAGGTATAAATGATGGGTTATGAACTAACAGGTATAAATGATGGGTTATGAATTTAAACAGGTATAAATGATGGGTTATGAACTAACAGGTATAAATGATGGGATATGATTTAACAGGTATAAATGATGGGATATGAACTAACAGGTATAAATGATGGGTTATGAACTAACAGGTATAAATGATGGGTTATGAACTAACAGGTATAAATGATGGGTTATGAATTAACAGGTATAAATGATGGGTTATGAATTAACAGGTATAAATGATGGGTTATGAATAACAGGTATAAATGATGGGTTATGAACTAACAGGTATAAATGATGGGTTATGAATAAACAGGTATAAATGATGGGTTATGAACTAACAGGTATAAATGATGGGTTATGAATAACAGGTATAAATGATGGGTTATGAATTAAAAGGTATAAATGATGGGTTATGAACTAACAGGTATAAATGATGGGTTATGAATTAACAGGTATAAATGATGGGTTATGAACTAACAGGTATAAATGATGGGTATGAATTAACAGGTATAAATGATGGGTTATGAATTGAAAGGTATAAATGATGGTTTATGAACTAACAGGTATAAATGATGGGTTATGAACTAACAGGTATAAATGATGGGTTATGAACTAACAGGTATAAATGATGGGTTATGAATTAACAGGTATAAATGATGGGTTATGAATTAAAGGTATAAATGATGGGTTTGGAACTAACAGGTATAAATGATGGGTTATGAACTAACAGGTATAAATGATGGGTTATGAACTAACAGGTATAAATGATGGGTTATGAATTAACAGGTATAAATGATGGGTTATGAATTAACAGGTATAAATGATGGATATGAATTAACAGGTATAAATGATGGGTTATGAACTAACAGGTATAAATGATGGGATATGATTTAACAGGTATAAATGATGGGTTATGACTAACAGGTATAAATGATGGGTTATGAATTAACAGGTATAAATGATGGGTTATGAATTAACAGGTATAAATGATGGGTTATGATTTAAAAGGTATAAATGATGGGTTATGAATTGAAAGGTATAAATGATGGGTTATGAACTAACAGGTATAAAAGATGGGTTATGAATTAACAGGTATAAATGATGGGTTATGAATTAACAGGTATAAATGATGGGTTATGAATTAACAGGTATAAATGATGGGTTATGAACTAACAGGTATAATGATGGTTATGTATTAACAGGTATAAATGATGGGTTATGAACTTAACAGGTATAAATGATGGGATATGATTTAACAGGTAGAAATGATGGGTTATGAATTAACAGGTAAATGATGGGTTATGAATTAAAGGTATAAATGATGGGTTATGAACTAAACAGGATAAATGATGGGTTATGAACTAACAGGTATAAAAGATGGGTTATGAATAACAGGTATAAATGATGGGTTATGAATTAAAGGTATAAAATGATGGGTTATGAACTAACAGGTATAAATGATGGGTTATGAACTAACAGGTATAAATGATGG